>NW_009616877.1:12754-33138 GCF_000690535.1 Cariama cristata
TCCTGCTGTTCCTCATTTTCAGCTGCGATGAAAACGCTTCATGGAGAAAGTTTCTTACCGCATGAAGACAACTATATCTTATAGGTGTCCCTGATTCAGGCTTCTGCAAGGTGAGCAGGCTTGCTGAGGCAGTCCTGTGCTCCCTCTGCGCATCCCCAGCAGCTGGCATGGGGCAGAAAAAGGGGATTGCAAAGGGATCTGTTTTTTTATACCGGGGCTATCACCACAAACTTTAGTTAAGTGAACAATCATGAGGGAATCTTTTTTTGCTGTTCCTGAGATATGATGGTTTATGCATGCTTTAAGAGGGTAATAGCAACTTCTTCTCTTGCTCCGGACCTCTGGCTGTTACTGTGGTTCAGATTTTTCATTACTGAGGTTAGCGCTCCAGAGCAAAAATTACCCTCTGCAGTTAGAAAAAAACAGGAGACATTCCTCTGTCCATCATGAAACGTGGTCATAGTCAAATATGAACTTGGGAATTCAATTCCCTCCAATTTAATTGTGAAGCTTAGAAAAATAATGCTATTGGATCTCAAAAAAAACCCCAAAACCAACCCACAACAAAGCACACACTGTAAATATCTGGAAAGCGATGTATTTACCTGACTCCTGTTTTTGTTTTATTTTGGTCTTTCTTCCTGCAGTGAAAGAGAGCACAGCAGGTGGTGGAATGAAGTCTCCTGATCTCTTCATTGCACTGGAAAAGTACAGCTTCTATACATCGAGGCATGCCCAGAGCCTAAACCTGTGTAGCTCGTTCGGCAAAGAGGGGGCTACGGATATGGTGGCAGCTGCAGAGCGTTTGATCCACCCAGGTCTGCTGTGACACACGTCACAAAGGTACAGTGGAAAAACAACAGTTCACATTCTTATTTTACCTTTTGCTCCCTCATTTTAAAATATATGTATATATTCATTCGTGTCTTTCTACGTTGTCAGACAGGAATATTCAAGAGGGATATAGGTTTTTTATAATCCTCCAAGATTTCCAGTGGAGTATAATATGAACACAAACATCTGGGTTGTTTGGACTTGTCTTTTTCTCCAGATAGCAGTTCTCCAGTTGACTTTACAAAGCCAACAATTACATGAGACAAACACTATGCAACTCTCATTTAGGTAAAATGATTTAAAGCCACATGCTCCCTACTTCATTGCCTGTTATTAGAGATAAAGTGCATAGTTTGAAGTATGTTGAATTTGGGCCACCATTTTTAGTAGCAGTAGGTCTCATCAGTTCCTCAAAGAGGGGTCAATCAAATGTGGAAGATGGAACAAGAGATACGAAGTCTTGCTTTCTCCCAGAAGGTATTTTCCTTCCTCATCTGTTTTGCCAGCGTTACACGTTTTCTCACCTACCATGGAGGATAAAATCTGGTTTTATGCATTTACTTAACATGTTAGCCTTTGTGACTAAAAATAATGCATTTAAATGTGATATTTGTGACTATGTGCCCAGTGTGCAAAATCCTCCTCATCATTTCCTTACACTCAAATTAGGCCTAAGGGAGTCTGAGTGCAATTATGGTGTTGTCTGGATTAGTCCAATTGGTTAAAAATGCAAGGATATTTCATCAGCTGTTCCTGAGGCTGGTGGGGTAGGGACCCTGTGAAACAGCCTACAGAAGTAAGGGCAGGATGTGAGAAGCTGGTTCAGTTATATCCAACGATAAAAGTAACAGGAAACATTAAATATTGAAAACTCAAAATAGTCCCTGGCAGTCATAAAATCAGTTGAAGCAAACTGAAACAGACTTGCAAGGCAAGTGAGTAAGGTGATGAAGCAAATGGGTAATGCACTTATTGCAACAGATATGTCATCCAAAAATGCAGAGAATTTTGGATGTGGTGTGAAAAGATTGAAGCACACCTGTCATACAACAGTTGCCTTTTGTAGCTGAGTACACATAAAAGCTGGAACAAAAAGCGTGTATATATTTAAGGTGACGCTGAGTGCTCTGTGGACAAAATGGAAGGATAAAAATATTAAATTAATATTTATATTAATATTTACAAAATAGACATTAAATACTTCACTGAGAAATCTGATAAAGTTATGACTTAACATTTCTGAAAAGGTATTATTTTCTGGTACTATGCTTAATGTACAAAATACATTGTGTGCATGTGCCAACAGCTATCTGCTTGTAAAAGCATCTGTTTTCAAGGTGCAGATAGAAACCGCTGTACTACAAATAAAACTGGAGTGGGACAGATTAAATGGCTCAGCAATGGTCCATATATTGTACTTATAAAAGCAAAAGCAGTAGATGCAATAGTCATCAATTGACAAATGAAATTAATTTAATACCTTTTGAGATTCTTCTCACAGATTCTATTACAAAAGTATTTTCTTGTTTAAACAAAGAGTGAGTTGCCCAAAACCTGATAGGTTTGGAAAAGAAAAGAATCTAGATATTTTGGTAAGGAAGGGTTTCTCTAGGTTAAATTAGTCATAACTTGTTCTTGGAAAAACATACAAAGAAAGGATAAGTCAAATTCTTCTGTAATATACATGTAGACAAGAACTGCATTTGAAGATTAATTATCTCATTATTTTGCTAATATGCTGTAATTAACTGAGCTATAGCACTGAAATTACTAAATGTGGGATTACTATTCCAGATTTGAATTAGCTTGTATCTCAGAAATGTTCTTCACTACACCTCAGCTTTAGGACATAAGCCTAATTAAATTACCACTTTATTTGCTGCAGCTGCTTCATAAATTTGCACTTCAAAATAGTTCCATCATTCACCATGTCATTTCCTGTGTTTTGTAATTATTGGCTGGTAAAAAATTAAACCCAAGGAGTCTAACAATAGCACAGTAGCTTTTCCTTACACTTAAATTAGGCCTAAGGGATTCTGAGTGCAATTATGGTGTTGACTGGATTAGCACAATTGGTTAAAAATGCAAGGATATTTCATCAGCTATTCCTGAGGCTGGTGGATTATACCCAAGAAAATGAAGATTGAATTTCATCTAAGTTATTTCCACTATTTATTAAAGAAAAAAAATAGTCCCAGAAAGAATCTCAGTATTTACACAGGACCGAGAACACAGAACAGACTGAATGAAACATCAGTGGGATTTTCACCATTACCTTCAAAGAAGTCAGGCTCAATCTACACTTTGTCTAATGTAAGAAACACATTACATTAGGTTTTGGGGAAGTTCATATTTACTTTGCAGATGCTCTAAATAGAATTTCTTTCTTTGTTTTTTTTTTTTTTTTTTTTTTTTTACATTCCTGTGTCCAGTATTTTACTGTTGCTTGTGCAACTGCTAAAAGAAGAGGAAAAACCCACAGAACTCCCTGTTAAAGCTGGATATGAGAGAACAGACTTTACCAATACCAAGCCTACTTGAACTTTTGCCTTTTGGAGAGGTTACATCTTAAAGGGACATAATGCCATGGCAGTTTGCCACAGATCACTGTTCCTGTAGTACAGTCAGGTAGGGGCAGCCGTGCTTGTCTGGTATTTTAATACTTGACTGCTTCAAGTCAGATGTCATTCCAGAGCTATTACCATTACTCAGAAATAGCTGGAATGATAGCTGTAGGCAGTCTACCATTTTCAGGAGAGATATTGATTTCTGGGTAGTCCTGAAATGTGCAAAGCCACACTATAGTATTTCTTCTAGACATGATTTCAATTACAAGGCCTGGTTATCAGTCCCCATTGGCATTCTTTATAATCATCTGCTGTATGCAAAGATGCAATATCATTAAAATGACATTATTATTCATGAATGCATTTGGAAAATCTCATTCAACATACATCCCTTAGAAAAACTAAAATAACAAATGTAAGCAAGGTCATTCATCTTTCTGGGATGTTGCAAATTGGAAGCATCATGACTAACCATGGTGCTTTGCTTATGAAAACACTTATTTTCATTCTTAGATTTTGTGGATTTTGGACCTTTTCAATGCAGTGGACAGAATGTTGCCTCCAACTACCGAAATTAATCGTGGATCTTCTCTGCCACTCTCCTGAGGCAACAAGCATCCTATCAAGATTGCAGGTGGGGAAGCCTTCTTCCCACAGGAAAATGATTCAGGATGTTTCTACAGAGGGATTTCTACCTTATAAGCTCAATAACTCCTTGGTATCATCCAAAGGTCACTTGAATGGAGCAGAATAAGTACATTTGTAACAAGTAGGACAGTAATACTAAGAGACATTTCACAGCTATGAAATACAAGGACAATCATCCCAAACTATAGGAAAACGTTCCTGCATAAATGAAAAAAAACAAACAAACAAGCAACAGATTCTGAGTTTGGAGAGACCTTAATTAAAACCGATGGGAAATGTAAGCAATAAGAATGGACCCTTTTGAAGAAATCTGACTTTTTAAAGAAATTGTATTAGACAAAATAATTGTCAAACTTAAACCTTCAATCAGGTCATCAGTGGCTATTAGTTGTCATAGTTCCATCTGTTTGAGTGCCACTGTCCCAACACACATCAGCTGTGACTCTGACCTTTCAGTGTTTGGGTATCAGCCTGATGAAGAAAGATAATCAAGTACTCATACGGATATGTATCATTTCAGAGTTAATATTCAGTATCAGATAAAATCATGCTATTGGTGGATAGATATAGGAGGTTCTCTGTGTATTTTTACTGCCAGGAAACCCAGCTATATTCATCAGACCGATATGCAAAGCACATGCAGCAAGACTAACGTCTAGTCCTTTGAGGATGTCACCATGTAAATATATACTCCTTACAAAAACTGCCTTATAAAACCCTTTGTATTTCTTGAATGGCTAAAGTAATTCCCTTAGAGTAACTGTGAAAACCCTCTTTCACAAAAAGTAGAAGGAAGTAGTAGACATCAGCAAACGTGGCTCAGAGGGATTTCAGAAAGCAAATCTCCATCTTAACATCGCTCTCTATCTAGCTAAGATAGAATCACAAAAATCCATTTCTGAACACTGCTGCATTTTTGGAGCGGTCCAGATCCACATCTGTACATGGATTTCACAGTTTAGGGTAGTCTTTTTTAGAATAAATGAACTATTTTCCCAAACCTGAAGTATAATTTTTAATTTTATCACTACTTCTTTCCCCTTCTCCCAAAAAAGGAAATTAATCCCATTAACCAGAGCTTCAATCTCTAGTTTTCTGTGATTGCGTACTCTTGTCTGCAGATAGGAAATTGCTCTTAGTGATATGACCACCAAATCCGTTATACTCAGTGTCCAGAGACCACAACTGCTGCAAGTTAATTAATTCCTATAGCTCTGTAGTGGATGTTGCTCCGTTCATAGTGTATTCAAAAAAACAGGTGATGAATGAGAAGTATGCTGGAAAAGTGAAAAATGCAATGACAATAGCTATAAAAGGTATAGCGTAATATGGTGAATGTAATTTGCTCAATACACTTAATGTTGTCTATAAAAAATCTCATCCTACTCTCACCAGGGAAGCAGGCTGTGCTGTATGCGCTGTCTGCGGAGTCCTTCAGCAGTTTAATGTGACCAAATGACTTCCCCTGCATCTATTTAAAATATGCCCAAAAGAAGTAATTTCTGGGTGGACAGCTTGTATTAAGGCAAAAAAATACAGGAAGCATACCAACAAATATTATGGTTGTGTATATAACCACGTTCCATAAAGTTCAGCATGTAAGCTTTTTAATTTTGCTCCCATATTCAAAATGACACAGGAAGACACTCCACTCCTAATTTATTATTCTTCTTAATTAGGCTCTGCATGTGCAATGTGGTAGTTAGTGGTTAGCGGTGAAAGAGTATTTATGCTTAAACAGCTCATTCAGAATTGAAGCAAATTTCTTGGTCAGTGTCTTTACTATGCTAAAAATAAGGAAAGTGAGAAGGGGAACATACAATGGATAAATTACGGTGTTACATGTTTTATGTTTTTCTGTTTGTTAAGTATTTTTGATACTTATTATGTGTCAGCTTTCTAAGATGATGAACCGGCAAATTCATTTGTCTTCCACGTCTCAAAGGACATAACAGTGTGCTGAATAAGCCCATTAAATCTCAGTGGTGCACATGTTGCCTTTTATCCTTTCCACCCCTGATGAACTATATGCTGAAGAAAATCTGAACATACAAATGGGTGTAAGAATGGTGAAAACTTGTTAGATGCTGAAATGACAACAGAAGAATACTCAGAGAGGCTCAGCAGCCTGCAGTGGCTGACATCCCCGCCCAGACCGTACAGCACACAGCCATGGCCACATCCTGCGGTCCATGGCAGCCCTGCCCGTGTCTGAAGAGGGACAGGAAGGTATTAAAGCCCTTTTACCTTCTCCCAGGCAAATCCAGACCCATAATTGGGCCCGGAGTAAGGATTTGTGCTCCTGCCAATCCCATGTTGCCATATGTCCCCCTTCCCGAGCTGTCCCATGTTGCCATCTGTCCCCACGCCAGCCAGAGCACTCAGGGCCATCTGCTTCTGCCTGACCCACCCCACAGTGCCAGCTGTCTCAGCCCTCTCCAGCCTGGTGCAGCCACACACCTTTTCCAGAGGTACACAAATTCCTACCAGTCATGGATGAATATGTGCTAAAAGGGGCAGAAAGCATGAGCAGCAGCCTAGAAAAATCAATTTCTTCTGTCTGCATTTCTTAATCAGCGTCTAGTTCAGGTTTCGGCATGAAACCTTTCTTTGCAAGTCCTCAAAAGTTTCGGTGATGACATTTTACTGAAACTCTGAGCTCACGTGGCAGAATTGGAAGTGGGAGATAGCGCGAATTGTTTTTGCAATGTGCCTATTACTCTGGTGCCGTGTAGGAGCTCATTTTGGAACGCAAGGAGTTTGCAAATCTGTTCCTGCACCTTCATAAAAGCCTGGCTTTGAGTGATCAGAGCTATTAAGCTCATTTCAAATATAGTACCATTAAAGTGATGGCACAGGAGGAAATAAACTCATCTATTGCCCAGCTTTTTGAAAAGTCTGAGTCTACAAAGCTATATTTAACCAAATGAGTGGGAAAAATGGAAACAGTTTTGAATTCCTACGAAAAAGCCATTTCCTTGGTCACTGTGGGCACTTAGCTGTATCTAGATGAGAGATGTGGGGAGAGTTTTCCATTTTCCAGTTGCAGATTCTCACATCCCAGCTCCCTACTGGGACAAAACACAGGCATTCACTAGCTGTCCCTCCTTCTTCCCTCCCACATTCCCACAATCTGGTTTTCACAGAAAAAAAACCTGGAGGTGTGGGCTGGGCAGAAGCCATCATTATTCCTAGCAGGTAAGTCTAGACATAGCTTATAATACTCTTCATACCAGTTCTCTTCCCTCATTTCCAATCTGTAGCACATTTTTACTTACTTATATTGAAATGAGTATTTTATAGTGTTCCAGTTTGATTGATGTCATGGAGAAATCAGTGTCATTATTGCTGCAAAATATTTAGGGAGGGATTGTTTCAACATTCTGGCTGTTTATCCAATAAAATATTTTCCCTGAAACAGTGGAGGTTAAAATATGAGATTTGAAATCCCATATGCATTAATGTAGATTCTATAACTTCTGCAGATTTTGGTAGGGTCAGAAAGCCACCCTGTGGTAAATATTCTGCTCAATCTATCCCTCTGCATACCTAATCCATTTAGATGCTTCTAAATTTAAGAACCATATTATCCTGGTAGTAAAGATATGAACAGCAATCTGATGCAAATGGGAGTGATCGATTCCTTTGGAAAACAGTATTATTAAATCAGGGACAAAAATAAATCTTTTCCTCAATTGTTTTCATGAGGGTCAGGTTAGACATCTATGGTTTAGGTCACAGCTGTATAGCTACTCTGGACTTTGTAGTAGAGGTCTTGGGTGGTTGTCAGATATTCTTTTGGCTTAAAGACGTACAAAGAATCTTAAAATGATTTCACAATGTGTAATAAGGAATGATGAGTTGCACTGACAGACTAAAATTTGCACTTTAAACATTAGCACCACATGTTGTTAATCTTAAAAAGGAATTTATTCTTTAGAAGAAAATCTCTGACTATACTACATCCACCTCAAAGAATTAACTTGCTTCTTTCTTAAAAGATTGCTGATGAATATTGGAATATGGCTCTGTATAAAGTTACAGCAATGATAAATGCAAGATTCCATTGAAAACACTGTCTGACCCTAGACTGTACATCATTTAGTTAGAGCAAAAAGAATAAGGAATGACCTACACAACAGGATCATATGTTACTAGTTACTTCATTAAGAAACATTTACAACTGAGATACTTAGGTGAAAGCAGGGAAGGGTGAAAGAATATCTCGCTAGACCAAACACTGTTCCTTAGCCTCTGGTCAAAGTCTGACCTCAGCTGAAGCCGGAGCCATTCTGTTTGACGGTACAGCTGAGATCTGGCCTTATTTCTCCCAGAAACAGGAATCCACAGCACCAGCTATGGCTGCTCGCGGGCCCTGGCACAGCAGCTACGCTGAGCATAAAGTACACATGAAATGTGCAGCAAAGTTGGTGTCCTGGTGATCAGTTTACTGATGCCAACACAATACGTTAGCTGCTTTTGCATCAGAAAACCAAACCCGATGCCATTGCTTTCAAAGTTTTCTCACTGTGTGCAGTCAGTGCCGTCGCGGGTTGGGATGCAGGGAGTGTGCGCTGCCTGCCTGTGCGCTGGCAGCAGATTGCACAGCCACGGCAAGATAGGGTTACTCACCAAAGAGCATCTGATAGGTTTGGATAACATATGAACAGATGCTATTGAACCCTACCCAATACTTGTGCAGTTCCAGGGAAGAGTGTGAAAAAGGGAGGAATGGGGGAAAGAAAATCCCAAGATGTGGTAGAGGTACATTATCCATCATTTTACTATGAACAGCAGGTAGTCCATTAAGCCCAGCATCTTCACTGAACAATTGGAGCTCTGATAGCCATTAGAAGCCGGTCATATTTAATAGCAGTTGACTCCCTCAACTCTTTCTTCTACAGTATGTTTAAATGATTCTTTGGCAAGACAACTAAATTTGTTTCTCCTGCACTGAATTGGGAGAGGGGATAAGGAAAGGTGTTTATTTTTGCAGAACTCGATCCCTTGCCACCCACTCCCCTCTGAATCTCAACTACTATCTGCTAAGTCAAAATGAACTTTAATAAATGAGCTGAACTCATTAGCTATGTGAAGCTCATGCTTACAGTCATAATGATTTTAAAATGTGTGGCTGCATCTTGAAGAAGAACAGAGCTTGACATAATTTCAGTTATCAAATACTGGTAATTGACACAGAGACAGGCTGTGCTTTACACTGGGTTATAATTAATCCACTTCAGTGACCTCAAAGGCTGCACTTCTGAGAAATCTACCACTTACGTTTTGATTCTTTGTCAACTACTTCAGCAGACATAAATTACAAATGAGGTACTAATGAAGTATTTCATCACCTGTTTACCTTCAGTGATCAGTTCCCTTACTCTAATTTACAGGAGGCACAATTTTTTTTGAAGCTACTGTCAGCTGGATCTGCCTTTTACTCTGAGCAGTTATAAATTAACACATAGCTGTGCTTACTCTCACTGGCTCTTTCTTCTGGTTTTAAAACACTACAGCATAGGAGGAAATAAGTTTATGTTTAGAAACTGGTGGAGAAGAAGAGAAAAATTTGTATTTTTTTCTGGTCTATTCTTTTCTTTAAAGGCTCATTAAACAAGAGGAAATTCCCCATTGATATAAATACACCAAATCCTACTGCAGTGAGTGTGTCTATTTACACCAGCAGGGCATTTGATTCATGCAGAAACTAAACCTGACATATTACCAAGCACTCGGAGTGATCTTGAAGTACATGTCAAAGAATCATCTCGGTATGCTGAGGTATTGCCACTGACATCTTGCATTACTGCCTCTAATTTAAAACAGCAGGGCTCGATTCCCACATGCAGGCTGAAAAAACGTGGAGTAAGGGATAATTTGAGGGGTGAGTAAGCAACAACTTGACTTTCAGAGGCTGGCAGGTGAGGCACAGCCATACCAACTGCCTCGAACTCATCCTGACCTGCTGCTCTGATGCCTGCAGGCTGCTCCTGATCCTCTTGTGCTCCTGCCAGCAGCTCCCTTCAGTCTCTGCAACACCGTCCCATGAGCTCCACGCCATCCTCCTCCATGACGGAGGCTCTTTTCTCTCCTAGGCACCAGTGCTTTTACGCACGTGGTTCCTCCCACTATCCTGATGAGTTGTCTTCAACATTTTCCTGCTGAGGACAGCAGTTTTCCTGCTCTGTGTTGGTGTCTCCACTGTCCCCTCCCTTTTTTGGGCTACTGAGGGGCCCACAGTAGTTTTCAACCCAATGAAAGCTAAGTATTCTCCCTGGTTTTAGTGAGTGCTCCGTATTTCATCAGCTCTTCTAAGTCAGGAAAAAGTGAGAAAAATCTCCTCATGTTTTTACAGGGACTTAAGAGGAAGAGTGGAGAAATTTAATTATGAGGAAAACTATGACTAATTGGTGAGTTCTGTTTGATACGGGGCTCTTCACATGGCTGCCACTAACGGACTCACAGTTGACTGGAGTTTAGGGCAAACTTACTTCTCAAGTCTGAACCAAACCAGTGAAGGCACGATGCAACAGATCATCTGGATTTCATTGCATGTTGAGATGGAACAGGAGGTTACCTGACAAATGGAAGTAGAACATATTTGTTTATTTTTTGACGAGGCACTTAATTGGCTCCTTCAGGGAGTGGATTGAAGAAAAGAGACAGAGAAACAGTTAGGGTCCCATGTTCTGGAGAGAGAGGCAGCATGCAAAAGGTGAGGAGAGATGAAGGATCTTGGGCAATGCAGGGGCCTCTAACACTGCCAGACATGAGGCAATGAAATGTACCTAAACGTACAATTTTGTCTACACTTGAAAATTTCCTGTGGTAATAAAGCCACGAGTTATTACTTAAAGAAAATTGCAATCTTTTTCTTGGTTTACCTCCACCGACAAACATCCTTGAAAAACCAAGCTGCAAACCTACAGCACCACGTAACTAGAGCTGAAAAAAACGCATAAAGAAGGTACTGGGGAGTCCTTGGGCTCAGCACCGTCACCGTCACCTAGGGCTGCCGTACCGCAGGGTCTCAGTCCCACCAGGGGAGAGCAAAGAGCCTGTGCCCAGCAGACGTCCCAGGCGGTCTCTCGACAGAGATGCTGCTGCAGCCTTCTGGGACAAAGGAAAGTTTAAAGCACAATGGGGGCCCAAATACATGTGCTTGGACAGCATCTCCCAAAGGTGGAACTGTACAGAGCATGTGCCTGAAGCAGTTTCCTCCTAAGCCTGTTTCTGCATTGAGGTCCAGTTATCATAGAAAAGCCACAGTTCCCACTGCATTAGTAAAATCACATTCTGAAATAATTTGTTTCTGGGTCAGTTTTGCTCTAGATTTTACAGCTTGCAATGCTGAGGGTAGGAATGCACTTGAGACTACTCTACTGGAAGGCCATGTGCACTGAACCCTGGACACCCTTCCCCAGACATCTCCAATTTGGAAATCCATTGCTGAGATTCATTGCCCTACGTTAGGTAGGATCTGCTCCATGATCATTGCTTGGTGGAAAGTATGGGAAAATAGAAGGCTGTGTTTGTCTTTTGAATGTGCTATTTCCTGGACCTTGCCACATCTCCTCTTTCTCTCTGTCTCTCTCAGCAGAATCGATCACCTTCCAGATTGCTCAGGGCTGACCACACTTGGTGCAACAAATATGCATATCTTGGGAAAAACAAAACCTAAACCCAGAAGTGTCAGCAAGGCCCTGTGTACTAACAATTTCCATAGGTTTTCATAACTAATTACTTTGCTATACAAGGGGGAAAAGAGTTATTACTATAGCAACTGTCACAATACACAATATTGAGCATTTTTTAAAACAAGCTGTACTTTTTGCAGGTACAGACACATCGTGATGACATATATTTTTTTCTTTTGCAGTTTTTCAACAGTTGTAAGCAATATACAAAGGATCTAACAGTTTTTTTTCAATATTGATGGGATGCTGTGTTTTGTGGCACTGTTATTATAGAAAATTTTATTTAGAAAAGAAGTAAATCTACTTTGGGGAGAGACACAATAACGGAAATTAATTATACAGACTTTAAAAGGTAATGAAAGAGGGAGATGGCAGTGGGGAGTGTCTGTCCTTTTTTAAGGTGAGCAGGGCTATGGAGAAGCTTAATAAACTCTTTGATTGTGTCGGTCCCCGGCAATGTGGTAAGGTGCTGTCCACCATGTAGGATACCCCTACAGTTCATCTCTGTGGGCAAAAAGGAGGGGTTTATCCATGACCCAGTTCATGCTGCTGCAAAAGCATCTCCTTTTTTCTTAGATAGTCCTAAACCAAGACAGCAGTTGAGAGGCAGCTGAAGTCTGTCTACAGCTGCCATCTACTTCAGTCCTGGCACTGTCCTGCTACCTATGGGAAGTGCAGGATGAGAAGTGCAGGGGGAAAATTACTGACCTCAAAATATGAGCTATTCTTTCGCTGCATTTTCATTGCATCCAGTGGTCACAGGCAGAAATCAGACTTGGCCCACCTTGGTGAAGTGTGCCTTTCCCCGTGGCCTGTTAGACTGTGTTTTGTGCTTAACATTAACAGGTAAGACTGGTGCAGGCATGCAGGTAGGAACAGAAGATGGACTTTCTGTTGATGGTACAGAAGTGAAGCAGAAGTTACAATATCCTTCATATGCAGACAGAGATTTGATGCTATCCTTTGATGCCATGCAGCTTCTGGATCTACCTTGAAGGAGAGAATTGTAAGGACTGAAGGGAGATGAAAGTCAGGTTTAGAGAAGCAATTAGGGTCTTGTGTGCTTCCAGGAGCTTGGACAAGGTTAAACAGCGCATGGATTTCATATGCTTCTGCGAAATCATGGAATCACAATTCTCTCTTTCATTCATTTCTTTGGTAGTGATGTGGCCTTGTGCAATGTTTTAGTCTCCATTTTATCCCCAGGACTGATTTAATTTTAAAGACCAACAAGAAATTGTTATTACATTTTTAAGTAGAAGGAGTTTGAGTAGAAGGAGCCTGGAAAATAATTTCCCCCCACCCCCAAAGCCTACTTAGCAACACTACATGCAACTAAAGCAGTTTGTCCAAATCCAAATGAATCTTTTCCTTGCCCAGCTCAAAATACTTGAAAATGCCAAAATTCCCTGAAAGGGTCTGTGTACCTTTCTTAGGATTCAAACTCAGCAAAGAGCTTAAGTCCATGCTCAATTATACGCACATGCTCAAGTTCTTTGCTGAATTGAAACTTAAATTTGTCATCCCTCCAAGCTTTGTGATTGGTATGCATTTTCATTGCAAATCTGATTTAAAAAAAAAAAAAAAAGCCTATGAAAAGCTACAGAAAGCAGAAGACTGTGTGTCTGTTTCTATTTTAATAATTACATGTGCTCAGAAATTATAATTACATAGTCATTAAGTCCCGTTCACATAAAATCCTGGCTAGCTTGTTTTTATGAAGTAATTTTAACTTTCTGTAGTCTTGTTGCTCACAAAACTGGCAAATATACATTTGTTACAAGTCAAGAATTACCTGAAAGGTAAATTTCATATTAATGGAACTGATGTGCTTTCTTTTAAAACATCTTTGGTTATTTCATTGCTCACCATAATTTAAGACTTGGCTGCATAAGGAGTGTTGCACTTTGGCAATTGCTAAAATGGTCTGTGTGTGGTCAAGACAGCTGTGGCTGTTGTTACTGAACATAATGCTGACTTAAGTAACCAGTATCCGCTTCAAGTAGGATTTCAAACCTTTTTGCTTTCTTTCACTAATACCAGGTTACACAGATCGAGAAAAGGGGGGCCAGTGCTGACCTGTCTTGCTTGTTGTTCTGCAAACCGTATGGCAGGCAGAGAGAGCACGAACAGATTGCAATCTCTGCCTTCAAACCTTCAGCGATGAACAACAGCTGAACAATTTCAGTATGTCGTGTTTTGGGGTTCATCTCCCCATCTAACAAAATGCTAATCCTCAAATGACTTCAATTTCCACTTCCAAAATGCTCTGAAGAAATCTCGTGCTGTCTGGTGCAACGCTTTGGTCTTTGAGCTGCACAGAGGTGGTCTGATCCCTATCTCACTGGGAACTGGGAAACAATGTCACCCAAGTCAACATATAAGAAGTATATACAATATCTAAACTTGGCATGAGAGGAAAATTGCCCCATGATTACACCACTCAAGGAAGTACTTTTAAAGCTAAGAAGGGAGATGAGGATCAAACAGATATAAAGGGCTTTAGGGCAACCGTACCAGCTGAGGAATTCATGCCTGAACAACAGCAGGTTGTGGCTGCTGCCTTCCCAGCCGGGTTGCACCGTTGTCCACATCTCGCACCAGTCGCCAGCCCACACGTCCTAGGGAAACCCCCAGATGGGCACTGCTGCCCGCTGAGCTGATACCAAGCCTGTCTCTGCAGATCGTGCCCACTTTGGGGTCTGACGGGCACCCCGTGCCTCCCCGGGGAGAGCATGGACCAGGAGCACTTTTCACCTCTCTGCCCCCTTTTCCCAGAATGACCTCCACGTTGAGGGGACAAAGCAGTCCCTATGCCGTACATTATATAATTTATATGTAAATGAGGTGGAGAATATGCACAAACGAGCTGCAGCTCCAGTGGATTCCACTGTGCAGAATCTGGTTTCTATCAGAAGCATACACAGATGGAGTTTCTGCAGACTAAAGAAACCAAGATGTGATTGCTTTTAAAGAATGTACCTACTGATACAATGCTGAGAGAAAACAGGAAAGCACTAAGTATTTGAGTCTTAAAATAACACTGCTTTTTCTAGTCGTGAAAGATTTTGAGCTATACCTCCTATTGCACTCACAAACATTTAGCTATTATTCAGCGAACATGACTGTTGAGATTTATTCCAACACATTCCAGAACACCCTTGTAAGATGAGATTTAACATCAAGTGAACAACATGTCCTACATAAACCCTTTTTTAAAAGCAAATAGCAAAAAAAAAAAAAAAAATCAAGTCTTGTTTTAAATTAACCTTTCAAGGTCATGTTGGGATGAAGCCATTTAAACATATATCAAAGGGGTAGTGAAATGTGCAGCTTACTGCAATGTGTTCTTATACAGTAAGAATATGTCCTCATTTTACACATGGTTGATTCATATACAATAAACACATTTTTGAAGGTGACCTTGAAGCTACTATCCACAGTTTTTAAACATTTGTGTTACGATTGAATCCATGCAAATGTATGTGCAAAGAGTGTAAAAAGTTTCTTCTCTCTAAACAAATAATGCAAATAATTTCTTTGTTATAAGAGGCATAAATCAGTTTATGTCTGTTGGGTTCACTGGACCTACCGCAATTTGCACTAGCTGAAAATCTGGCCCTCATTTTTTAATCCACAGATAGACTTTGTCATTGCAGTTTATGTAAACATGAGATCAGCTAGTACTTCCAAACCCAAATGAACTCCTTGATAGTTCAAACTCAAACTTCAGCTTTAAATCTGAATTTTGCTGTCATCATTTATCTTACAACTGACCACAAGTAGACACAGAGCGTTGCTGGGTTTTGTGGTATGGTTTTGTCTGGGGATTTTCAAATGTAACTACGTACCCAGTTCTTCTCCAGACACAAAAATTTAAGTGACCCATTAAAAGTTAGCATAGCTGTGTGTACTCATCTTAATAAGTTTTGATAGAGCATTCTGTAATAGCCCAAATAAATCTTGCATCCAACAGATTCTCATTGTTTGAGTCAATCCACATTATAAACTGTGTATAATGGGGTTTTTTGGTTTTGGTTTTGGTTTTTTACAAACTGTGTATAATGGGGTTTTTTTTGTTTTGTTTTGTTTTGTTTTGTTTTGTTTTTTATAACAAATAGGACTATTTTCAAGCTATAGGAAAGCAGGAAAGGAAAAGAAATTGGTGGATTTCTGTTTCATTCTATAGTTTAAAATGCACATATGAGATTGGACAGAATGTAAGTCTTCTTTCAATGTGCAAGGACCAGCCCATAAGAAATCTGAAATAAAACAATTATTCACAAATGTGGTTTCAAACACTGGTATTTTATACACAATGTCAGTATTATTAATTTTGTCTTGCATTCCCCCAAATAATTCAAACTACTTTGTAGTCAAAACAGTCAGAAATATAAACTTGGTTCACTACTGCACAGCTACACAGGAATGAAATGCAAAGGGAATTTCATGGTGGATAGCCTTGCCGAACACATTAGAGGAAGAGAAAAATACTTAATCCACTTTAAATTATTGGGAGAATTTCAGTTGGCAAACTAGTCATACTGGAATTTGACCATATGCCACCAACACCTCTATGAAATGCTCTAAAATGCAGTTTCTCAGGAATGAAACAGTTGACTACTGTACTGAGAGGTGAGAGAAGTGTAAAATAATAAATAGTCTAGAAAATAACATGAGGTGAAGACTGAAAGTAATAACAACCATACTACCATATACTTTCAAAGTACTTTTTATCTGAGAATTTCAAATGAATTTTTACACATGTAGTGCTATAATAGAGGCAAATATTATGCTGGTGTTACAGAGGAGTAAACTGAGGCATAGCGAATTTACACCACTTGCTTTAGGCAACACAGATGGTTAATGGGAACACAGGGAATATAGTTAGTAATTCTGAACTATACTGTGCTATTTTAATCACAAGACATTTTTCTCTCTGAGGTACTTCTTATGCATCTAGGACCAGATTTGGAAAGATTTATATGAAAAATTGCAGGCAGAAACCTATAAGGACTTTCTAAAGCACTATGCAGATCCAGGAAGAGTTTGAGTCCTAAATCACTGAGAGCACTTGGGTCTGATCCTTGCAAAGCTGAGCAGAACTGAAGAACCCCAGAACGTGTCTCCACACCAGCACATCACTGAGGTACTGGCTACTTTAAGAACACAACATTCGACTGATCCACTCTAGAACCACTCAATATCCATGAAACCTTCTCATGTGCTGAAAATGAAGAATTTTGCTGAGACACAAAATGCTGTACAATATTTTATTTCTGGGATGTGTTTCCAGCTCTACCTGTGCTGTGTGCATTACTCTAGATGACTGTCCTCGGTGGTGGTCTAGAAGTTCCTCTATTGTCTAGAAATTGAAAAATGAGATCTACAGATCCCTTCAGAGGCATTGGTCTTCATGGAATAATAGATGAGTTGTCATTAAACATTGGGGTGGAAAGTTGCCATCAGACTTGGCAGTTCTCACTCCAAAAATCAAGCTTTGAAGTTTTCCTCAGTGCTGAGGCTTTATGATATAAATACAAAAGCAAAGATTAAGTTTTATAGGTAGTTTACCAGACTAAACATAGTTGTGAAAACTGTTAAAAAAGAAAGATTCCAAACATAGCAACAACCTCTGCAGGGGAAAAAAAAAGAAATTTGGGAACTGCTGTCTACCAGCTCCACCACATGGTAAAGCAGTAATTCACAGTTTGCTTGCTAGAAGTATAATTTAAAACTAAATCTTAGTCTGCCTCAATTTCTTCAGCAGGCACCTCTTCAGTGGAGGGGTGCCAGAGAGTAAAACTGTGACAGAGGCACATGTGAAGTCAAAATGGTCTTTGTAAGACTATACTCATAGCCTGCCAGAGCAGACAGTCCTATTTAGATGAAAAGCTGTTTCTCTCTGCGGGATTGGAAATCATATTTTCTTACATGCATGTAGGACAGTAGAGATTGATTTCTGCTTGGAACTCCTGTACATGACCATAGTATGTTCAATTAAGCCAGAGAACTCCTTGGCTCCAGGGAGAGAAAGGGAAGACCACAACGAAACTGTGGTGCTACAACATTACCCGCCTGCTATGCCACAAGCCCACCAGCCCTTGGACTTTTCATGTCCTGTTGTACTTTGGAATGAGAAGAGTACAAGAGAGTGGGTAGACACTCCAGCCTTGGCCTTTCTTGTTTCACTCTTCCTGGAGATAAACTTTACACCATGACGGAAAAGTGCTTCTGCACTCCTTCGAGGTACATGCAGCCCACATCCATTGCCTCCACGAGAGCAGAGAGAGTAGAGAAGGCAGATGGATCTGTCTTGTGAAAAAATATTTAAAGCATTAAATCCCTTGTTCAGAATACAAGTCATCTTGATTGGCCCAAGTCAAACTACCAGACAAATGAGTGAACTAGACTTTTTCTTTTCCTTTCAGTCAAAAAATGAAAAAAAATCCAAAGTTTGTGCAATGACACAGCTACAGCACTTGTGTTTGCAAAATTTAGTCTTAGCTGCTGTGTTCCTCGGTGTCTATACCTATGGAACAGATATATTAGATTCATTTGGAAACAACGCTTTGTGACAAGTCACTAATTAGTACGTAAAACATGTCATGAAATGGACTCAAAATGCCGAGTGGCATAATCATCCCAAGTAGAAACTGGTGCTGACTCACCAGCCTTTTCGACTGCTTTCAATTTGAGCATTCACCTGCACTATTCTAGCTCACGAAGCAGGGGATTCTTCGCTATGAAAAAAGTATTTTAAAATCAAAGCAGAGGTATGTACTTGTATTTTGTGGCTTCATATTTTTTACAAATAACTCTGTATTTTTAATATAATCTCAGAAAGGACATTCTAATGAATTTTTCAGATTTGCAACGAACTTATTTATTCACATTGAGATACAAGAAGTATCTCCATCTATTTTCTGGCACTAGAAGATTTATGAGACAATTCAGACAGTGTACAGATCTAATATATTAAGTAGCATGGGCTTACGAGAGGAGACAGAGAAGATTAGGGTTTCTAGATTTATCTAACACAAGGCCAAAAATACCTGAATTCACATCTCAGCAAGAAAAACCTGTATGCTAATGTGACCACACAAAAGCAAGGCAGGGTGTCTGAGAGACCGACCATGGGGTAGATTACAAGACTACGGAGAACACCGGGTTTTGATCATTACTCTCTTGACTTCTAGATATATTAGACTTTCCTGGCCATAGTTTTTAAACTTATTCAACAGTCTTCTGCTTTCTCTAGGCAGTGATTTTTCATTGACTAATCATTCACAAGAAATAAACAGCCTCATAAACTTAACTAATATTTGCTTTAAGATAGTGCAGGAGAGCTTGCCCCATGGGAGGTGAAGTAGGAAAGCACATACATGGTAGTGAAGGTGGGTGTGCTTCCACATCTGGAGATAAGGACTCAGTGATAGAAGTGGCCACAAAACACTGATTTTTTTTTAAATTAATGATTCGAACTTGTCAGTTTAAAGAAAAGTACAAAATCATTCTAGTTCCACCAAAAATTTTCTTTAGTGGATCCAGATCAAATCATGGATTTTATTTTTTTCCGGTGTCATTTCATTCTAAGTTCCATGTTTCATTTTGAGAATGTTGCTTTCCAATCAGATTACTTCCCTTTAATATTTTTTCTGAGCTTCCCCATGGGCTTCCACATTGTTTTCTATGTCCTTTGACATTCCATCTGCCCACTTTTTCTTAAAATAAAAAAAATAATTACTGATTTCACAGTAAAATTTATTCTCATAGTCTTTATAATGAACAATTCATTTTTGTTGGTTCTTTACAGTCCTAATCTGGGATGATGTAAAATCTTACATAATATGGAGAAGGGGTTAAAAAAAGGAAACTTTGTACTTTGGCATAGCTGTCCAATTTTCAGAGTACAGTAATCACTATGATGGATGTGGGAAAAGAAATAATGAGCCTCTTTGCTTTATTTCTTTTCAGTCCATGGGTGGAAACCATGAAGCTTTTCAGTCTAATCATTCTTCACATCCATCCTTGATAAAATTCTCAGCAGTCAGCACAGATTTAAGGAGAAAAAAAGACACTGCTTGTCTTGTTTTTCAACATTTGGAAAGTTTTAAGCAGTATTGCAGGTGGGAATATGGTCACAAATGTATTTTATTTTTCATAATTTCTTTCCAGATTTTAAAATGAAAAATGTAATCCAGATTTTGACATCCAAAAATATTTTAGAGACATTGAAAAAGCAAAAGGTGAGACAAAACAGAACATAGGAAATATATTTTAATTTGGCAGATAAGATTTGTGTGAAATCAGAATTTTGTTTTTGATTAACTGTTTATAGGTGATTGCATCTGCAGCGCTGGAATGCCATGATACTCTGTGATATATTGAAGAACAGATTCAGAACATTCACAGTCTGAGTATCAAAAAAATAGGGAACTGAGACAAAAGGGAAAAACACCTGCCGATCTGGGGAAAAGACAGGTCCACATTTGTATTTGTCACTTAACCTATCTAATTCTAAGTCGAAGGAAGTCATAATTCTGATTGTCATCCAAGGGAAAATGTGAAATGCTCTTTCAAATAAAAAAATGATCCTGTGGCTTTTTCAGTGGATTGTTGGGTACAAGCTGAG
>NW_009616877.1:33148-33466 GCF_000690535.1 Cariama cristata
AGAGAAAATTGCATTTGTAAGGTCAAATGCTACAATGCAGAAGTTTACCTTTCAGGATTTATATATAAACACAAACAATAAAATGCTACTCTATAAAAGCAGCATCTTACAATAAGCTTCCTGAGGTATGTCACTTGCCCACTGCCACTTTTCTTCCCTTGAAATGCTTTTAGTCCTTCTCCTGCTGGGAAGTGACAGGCTGGCATTTGGAAGAGGCCTTTATCAAAGGAGCCTGCTGTTACCTCCAAACCCGATGCTGCTATTGTCGGTCACAAAGGAGACTGGGTACTCTCACAGCTAACCGCTGCAATCTGTCGT
>NW_009616877.1:33501-48888 GCF_000690535.1 Cariama cristata
TTCCCGAAAGGCCAGCTGTGGGGTGGTGTCTGGAGGCGGGAGCCCACCAGCGGTGGGATGGGACTGCCCCAGGCACCTTTGGTGGGGCTGGGGGTTTCTGTGCCTTGGAGAGGCAGTTGCCAAAAGAGTAAGCATCTCGGTTTTGACCATGACAAAGCCTCTGCAGAAGCTAATGTCAGCGAAAGAAAGGAGGTGAGGTAAGGGTCTGCAAAGGGTCTGGAGCAACGGGCACAGTCCTGAGAGGAGAGGCAGTTTGGCCAGTCACTTACTTTGGTAGGACAGAGGAAATTGCACAGAAAGATTGGCATGGGTCAATCAAGGGGTAGAAGTGGTTGGAAACTTTCCTGTGGTGTCCTTGATGGCACTTTCTCAGGACTGAGCGGTTACATGGGACAGCAGGTAGAGCTTGCCAGGTTGGGCAATGCCCAATGGATAGGGCTTTCTCCTAGCACTTGGGACACGCAGTACCACATTCCCAGCTGGCTGAATCAGATCAAAGTCTGTCAGCTGGATCTGCAGCAGACCAAATCAATGGTCCTGTTGGGTGTATTTTGCCTTGTATATGTAATAAAATACTGCTTGGTCTAAGGAGATGGGATTTGTCTCATACGATACAGACATCTGTATCAGAGCTAAGCTTTCGGTGTTAGCTAGAGGAGAGGAATAAACAATTCACCGACAATTCATCAGATCTATTTTCAGGTGTAGAGGAAGTTAATGTGTAACAGCAATAGCATTAAGGGAAGTGGAAGCTCTTGGTCCCATGAGCTGAATGTGGAATGCAGCTATTGGGAAAGACAACCTGTCAAAAGAGGCTGGATGATACACCCAGGCAGGGAGAGCTCTGTATGATGCCTATGTGAATGCTAGACCATGAACTCAATGTCAGTCCTTATTTGCCGAGGAAATTTAAGTCCTCTCCAGGTGCCAAGCCACCAGCCAGCCTTAACAATACTTTATCCCCAGTTTTGGTTCTGCTCCAAACTAGCAGGTTTCTGACATGTAATACATATTGACAAGCAGAACTTCCTGAACAGCACCTGAGTAGCCACGCTTCATTAGCATGCTAAGCACGGACACAGAGAACTCTACAGAGATGTGATTGGATGGGAGGAAATTCAGAATAAATACATCAGCAATTAATAAAACAAGAAATGCAGAGAGTGAGTCTCCTGGCTTTTGCAATATAGACAGAATACAGACAGTTTGCTGGACTGACTTCCAAAGCTGCTAGCTGGGACTGGCAAAAGGTGAACGGAAGAGAGCTGGCTTTTAGCTACGCAATGTATGAAAACATTTTGATATCATATACAGAAAAAGGAATAATTTCTGTGTGCACAACTGTGGTTTTAATACAAGATCAACAGATCACTCCTATCAAAGAAGTGGTGACAACTGACTGCAGCTACATACTAGCCACATTCTCAAGCAGTATCAATCTCTGTATCTGAACATCTCACATAACTTCAAAGGAAAACATAAACCCTTCCTCCCTTTGCATCATTTACAGGGATTTGCTTTGGGTTTTATTTTTTCAACTAAAGGCAATTATGCTGGAAGGTCCACATCAAAGAAAACGCCAACCTTAGGCCTTTTTGCACTGTCCAGGATGAGGAGTGCAATGGATAATCATCTATTTAGGGTATCCCATCACATGCACTGGCCAGAGTAAGTTTCACAGTATTAATGGTGGTGAGGTTAAAGTCTGGCTTTTCTTAGAAAAGCTGGATATCATCATAACCAGCTGTTCTGATTTGCTGACTGTTTATTAAGATCTTTAGTAATTATACGTGGCAGATTTCATGAGAACACAATCATACAGCTTGTGTAAATTAATGCCCTCAGTAAAACCTGCCTAGGCTTATGCAGTTAGCTCCTTCATTAAAGTGTGTTTCTCCCGTTAAAATATTTAGCTATTGCAGGCATATGCCCCCTCTCAGGCACAGGCTGTGCATGTTTTCCGTGCTCATTCTGCATGAGAAACTCTCATTGACCCAAATAAGGGCTCAGTGCACGGGCCATATGCTAAGAATATGGAAATTGCTCGGAGAATATGTTGGTTTTCCATACCCCCGTCATAACTACAGCATGGGTGTCAGGGCTGGATGGTCTCCTGCAAATGGATAAAACTGCACCACTGGATTCAGTGGAAGTTTTGTCTCTGAAAATAAAACAAGAGGATGTTTTCATGCCCATTGCCCCTTGGGCTGCTCTCATCTGCCTCTGATTTCTCTGACCAAGGTTGTTGTGCCCAGTCCTGTGGTCTCCTCTGGGATCAGACGTCCCCAGGGGAGGGTCTGCCCTGTCTGTCTAGAAAGATTCCAAAATAATGCCAAGTCGTTTCTCTTGTCCCCAGTCTCCTCATGTTTCCCAGCGAGTACATCAAGGTTTGAGGTGAAGCCTTTCTAGAATTTCTGATCAGGTGCAGCCCAAGCAACATAATTCAGTGCATAACAATATAGGATTTATCTCACCTCACTTTCACTGTCTGAAAGTTAAGCACCTTGTGTAAGTCTGTGGTGCAAGTGTCTCTGTATTAAGTAAGGAGAAATAAGCACCACTTCAGGGTGATTCATCCTGTCTTTAGCTAAGAATAACAGAATGTAGCATTTTAATTTCAATTTTTATCTGGATGCACAATTATTCAGTTCAGAAATTACTTCAGATCTTGCCTTAGAAAAGGCCATAGCAAAGCAGAGTTTGGGTAGCTGGATATTAATTCTCAGTTCAAGAGCCTGAAAGATAGTTTTATTCAGTGACTGGCAGCAATAGGAGGATAGGAGAGCTCTGATGTGGACAAAAAAAATAGGCAACGTACTGTGGATTAACAGGCTGAGCTGGTAGGGTTTTTCCTTAAAAAAATAATTTTAAGTTCTTCTTAAAATCAGACACAAATCCTCAGTGCCAATATATGTGAAAATGTTTTTACCGCTTTTCTCATTTGTTTTTTAAAGGTGCCCTAATTTTGTCTAGTCTTGTGGTATTTCAGATCCTCTGGTCAACTGATCCTCTCGATGTGTCAGGACTAAAATGTTTTCACATTTTTTCTTGCAAGAACTGTTTAAATTTTGTGCTGTCTTCCTGAGTTTGCCATGAAAATATTAGCAGGAAACAGTTCCTTTAAAGCAAATATTCACCAATTTCTTAAATTTTGCAAAACCCAAGAACTCAGTAACTCTATTTAGACTAATACTGATGTCACATCCTTTGAAGAAATGTAAGTTCACTACAGATCTTGTTCCTTTTCACATGACTCACTCTGCCCAAATTTCAGTTTGAATGGACATACTAATCCTGCTTTAAAAGACATTGTTACAGCACTGAGGGTTCTGTCTTAGTACAGAGTGTTGAATGATGTCATTGCTTCTTCTCAAACGATACCCACGTTCGGTCTCAGAGAGGGTTACCTTACATTAAAATAATTCCTTTATAAACAGTTTGCTCTGAGCTCAGGGCAATGTACTCTGTTTACACGCTGTTGTGACATCTCGTTGTTTCTTGCTCTATAAGCCTACACCCATGTGTACGCAAGCACCTGCACACTTAGGCATACACATTTACGAAACCCGTCCATGAATCTCAGTACCAGAACATCAGCCGTGGCAAAGCTGTTTTGTTTCTCTGTAGACACACTTCAGCATAGTTGCAACAAGGCAGAGCTCCCCAAGAGATGTGCTGCTGTAGACTCTTATCTCTGGCAGCACCCAACTGTATAAGCACTTTGGATAAGAGAGGAGCTCACGCTTCGAAGTCACCCATTCCCATCCTTTTTGACTCATCTGCTGACAGGAGCACCTCTGGCAGGGGGGCTCCGTGGGATGGGAATTCTCTTCACCAGGACATGGGCAAAGCACTATCCCATTTCACATCAGACAATGCCAGATTCCTTATGCTGCCATATTATTTCAGTTTCATGTTTTTACTGACCACAGATATAAGTTGCTATATACCTCTGCACGAAATGAGTGGAGGCTGAACAGAGAACACAGCAGCACATGTGTTTGCACTCCTTTTGTACTGATGCAAATGATGATGCAAAGTGAAAGGCAAGGGTAAATTATATACCTTGGGGCAGGTTGGGAGGCTTTACAGGCCACATTGATTAATTACTGACATAAACAGCCTGATTAACTTAGTAAGATTATAATCAGGTCTCAAGCCTTTTGTTTGCACAACTGTAAATCAAAGGAAAGTGAAAAGGCAGAAATTAGATTTGTATGTTTCTGTATGTCTGTATATACATACACAAAAACACATCCCCACAGCATAGGTAGAAGAGAGAAATAACTATCAACCATGTAGACAAACCTGTGATTTATTTTCCATATTTTGGATGCAACCAGTCAATGTGTGTTGTGCAGCTGTGGCATAAAACTTCTTTCAAAGAGGGCTAATGCTAAAGAAAAATATTGCAAATATGTGACCTGTGTTCTGGTTTTGTAAAATATTTTTCTAATTTCATCGCTCCGGGATAGAGCTTTATAACTTAAGCCAGAATCACTGAAAAATGTTGCTGCTTTGCTACTGCAGGCAAAATCTGTACAGAATAGGATTTATAATATATACAAACTCTCAGACAGTTCCTTTAAACTTACGGAAACTCCTATAATAGAGTTTTACTGAAGACCAAAATAAGTCCTGGCCAAAGTTTTTGCTGAATATGTTGAATTCTAAAGCAGGCCTGGGTCTCAGCATGATTTTCCTACTGTCTCCTGAACAAAAACCACCTTATATTCCACCCAGGAGCATAACCCATAAAACATGCACAATAAGATGTATAGAAATCCATCTCTCCCAACCTAATGAATTTAATCAAGATCAACAGTTGTGTGAGATCAGTTTTGGCAGAAACTTGCGCAGGTGCAGATTTCTATTGTTGTTCAGTCAAATCATCGAACGGGAGCTCTCTTGTGCTTGAATAACCTCTACCTTTCTTTCCGACGTTCTAATGAGTCAGTGGTGTATGTTTTAGACACAATATACAAAACGCACACACCATGACAGACACTATAGGATTCTCAGGGTGTTTTTCCTGAAGCTTTTTGAAAGACAATATCCAGGCTTCTGTCCTGCACTGTCTTAGCTGTAGCTCTTGAATAACAAGGATGTTGCCTGGGCAAAGTGGATGTGAAGGCAGGAGAAAAGCCACAGAAATGTGTGTTTGTCTAACGACAATCTTCTTCTCTCAGTGTGGTTGTATCTGTGTCATACTGCATCCGATGTTGTTTGCACCAGCCGAGGAAGACACTGGCAGGCAGGTATCTCCCATTTTCCTCCTTCCCCTTGCCCTCCAGCGCTATCCCTACTTGCTATCAGCATTTTCTTGCCACCACTATGATATATCTGAGCCCATTTTCCAGGTGCAACAGCAGGAGGCGAGGTTTTGGCAAAAATGCCCCCATTGGTCTCCTCCTGCATCTTGTCATTGATGGGGCTTTTCTGCACTCAAATGTCCTAAGGTGTTCGAGGGTCTTCTTCAAAGGAAAATTCCTGTATTTCCTGCTTCACGTTGACATGAAAAAGCACACCACCACTGTTTTCCTCATGGCAACTTCCTTTTGCATTACTATGGCTCCTTCAACGTAATGGCAAAGCACCCATCAGCTGAGAACACCCTGACTTAGAGGGAAGCAGAGGGTTGGTGCTGGCAGGCCGATGTACCCTGCTCACAGCTGGGGACAGATCCAGAACCCACCAAAGCCAGTGGAAAGATGGTCGTTGACTCCAGTGAGGTCTGGATCAGATCCCTATGGAAAAATATGCTTGCTGTGAACTGCGTACAGGGAAATTCCATTTACAGAGGAGTCAAATGAAATGCTCAAATTGCTTCAATCCATGTACAAATTGCATTTTTTACTTATAATGAGTTTTGTCTTATAGGCCCCAGTCCAGTCAGGCACTTAAGCACCTGTGTATCTTTTAGCTGATGAATAAATCTCTCAGAGACAGTGTGACCATGTTACTGTATCTGGGCAGAAGTGCAAGTTTTTTCAGTAAAAAATAAGCAGGCTATATTTATTGTACTCAGAGATATATGATATGTGTAATTTTGCAGTAGCATGTGATGAAAAAAATCCTGACATTTTCAATCATACATTTACTGCCTGCATGTTTAGGAACTTAGCTAGCTTAGCGTTTAATATGTAACTGTATAACTTGGTTCTTTACTAGAAATGGCATGGTTTCATCTTTTTTAGCTAATATTCTCCATTAGTTTGCATGTGTCACACAGTTTTGCAAAAAATGTTGTTTAGACATGTTACATTTTATAGCGTGTCTTGCTTAATAAAAACATAAGAGAAAACTAAAATGCAACTTTATTTTCAGCTGCTCACAGACAGCATCTTATGCTGCCAAAATCACCTAATGCAGCTTTTGTCTGAGTTGCGACATTTTGAGTTTATTTCTTGTGTTCTAACTTGCGTGTAATGACCATTTCAGTGCCATCTGATAGATGAAGTTTCAGATTTAGAGATGTACCCTTTTCGTTTATTTTTGTCCCTCAACTGCAAAAGTTGCTTTGGTTAGTCCAAGTATTTGAACTTCTCAGTGGTTCCTGCTATACAAAAACATAGATATGTATTTAAATACATGGTGCACTTTCCCTGCCCCAGACAGACATCTGGCCAGTTCCCATCTGCTGACTGTGACCTGAAGCATTTTTCTCTCTCTCTCATTAGTTTGGGCTTTTGCTGAGGTTCAGTAGCTCACACATGCTGATCCATCAGTTGTTTTTATTGGCAAACAGGTCCATCATTAACAATCACAAACTATAGCATCTGCTAATTTAAGTGAGAACCACATCCTGTTGTACATTAGGTGTTTAGCAGTGTGAGCATTTATCAAAACAATGATTAAGTGAAATACACATGTGTGTAATATTAAGGATATTCCAGGCTATAAATAACACATTTCATTTCTCTTCATCTTTAAACTAACATATGCATTTTACCATAGGGAAAAATTTGTTTAAATCTTTCTGGATAGTTTAACACTGGAAACCTTGGTCAACACAATGCTTGTCTGTTAAAATCGTTTGTATGCCTTTTTATGCTGGGTGGGCTGCCCCTACCAGCAAACACAAAAGATTATGAAGGGTTTGAAGACTGCAGAACTGGTGTAGCATATCTCCGTGGCACGCAGCCCACATGGGCTTTTGCTTGCAGAAGTTCAGAATTGCAAAGCAACAAATTAACTTCATTCAGAAACGCATTTTCAATATTTTAATGGCAGCAGCAGCAACACAATTCACCCCAAACTTAACAAGTACCCGTAGTGGAAAGGAAACGTTTCTTAAAATGAGAGGATTTCCAGAATGTGGATTTAAAACATGCGTTTACCAGTCTCCATGAGCTACCAGTGTCTGCTTTTAGATGTTAACATCACACTGCCAGATTTGGCTTTGTTAGGTGGTATGGGCATTTGTTAATCAGAAATTGGTTTGTGGCACACCACTTAAAAGATACACCCAAAACTCTGGGTTCGAGGCTGGTGGGTTTTGTCAATCAGGTAGTTTACTTACTTAATCCTAGAACAGCCGGCATTCAAAGAAAACAGAAATTATCAACAAGACTTGCAAAAATTCAAGCTTTGAAATAAAATTTCTCCTGAACCATGAGAGCACGAGAAGCTGTGGGAGGCAGAGGAGATGCAGAGGCTGACAGCATCGCACCACTTTACCGCGCAGCTAGCTGGGCGGAAGGATGGCTGTCCCTGCTCCCAGGGAAGGGGCTCTGGGTACCTGCGTCCCTTTTAGAAGCTCATGTCTCAGGCTGTGATGGACGTGTACTGCATGCCAACTTCATCGAAACCTGTCTGCATTATCAGGTAAGACGGAAAGAAGTTTAATCACAAAGAGCTTAAGATCAAGCAGAGGCTGGATGAAAAGCTCACGGAAGACTCCTGCTGGCTTCACTGAGGGGTGGATTGGGTCTCAACTTCAGACGTCTGAAATAAATGCAAAATTGGTTTAGTTTTGTGCTTTTGAACATAGCTTTATTTTCTAAACAGAGGTCACAAACAGTTATGTGTCTGTTTCTATGATCCTCTCCTCTTATGAAGTCTTTCCAGCTCCTCTATCAGTAAACTTGTTGTAATATATTTCATGCTTAGTCTTCAAAGAAATGTTAACATTCACAGATAAAAGACTCTGTACGCTGTCCATGCCACAACTGTCAGCAGAAACCCAGGAACGATGACATGAGCGGATGATAAATATCCTTACACAAAAAAACTATTTTTCACGGGAGCCATAAGCAAACCTTTGTTACTCTCCCTATCTGTGAACCGAGGGATGTGTCCTCCCATGGCGATGTCTTTGGGGCAGCTTGCTGACACTGGGTGACAGAGTAAAGCCCCCACCCACGGTACGATCCTGTCGCGGGGAGTGGGCGACTCGATCTGAGAGCACGCTGGTCATTGACTCGTCGCCGAAAGCGCACCGTCCCCCACAGCAAAAAGGCACCAGGAGCCTTCATATAGGTCTGCACTGTACAATGGGCAGGTTTTAGGGAAGGGCTCAGAAGACAAATGAAGCTTTTATCTACTTTCCAGCCCTCTGCAATAGGAGTTTATGTTAAAGCCACTTAACTGTCTAGAGTGCAGCCCTGTGGATTACCTGTTTGTGTGAATCGAGTACATTACCTGATCACATGAGCGCCAGGGATAAGTTTTCTCTAACTAGCTTTTCTTTGAAGGGATCTTCAGCTACTTCAGGATTCTCACAAAGAAGTGCCCTAAATGAGGCAGGATTAAGAATAAGCAATACTTCACTTTTGACGTGTGTTTCTCCAGCTTCATTATTTAGCTTTACTTACTTACTTGATCACTTATTTGTGTGTCATAACAGTGGGATGAGGAATAAACCTCCCAAAGTAAGCAGCTCATATAACTTTTACAGCTCCATGGGTTAAATATTATATAAAGAAGGGAGTGAGTGTCATAAAAGGAAATATCTCTTTCTGAGCTACAATTCAGAAGACTGTTGATAATTTTATAAGAGTTCTCAATTTAAATTGCTAGAGTTAAAAATATTATTTTAACACACCTTTTTTTTTTAAGCAACATTAAAAATAATTAGTTCTGCAGAACATTTTAAAATTAAAATAATGACAAGGGATGTGTAACCTCTTTAAAAACACTTTGAATGATACACCCTTTTTCAGGAAATTGGACATGGAGGAGTGGAATCAGGGAAGGCTGAACACTGGAGTCTGTGTTTTAGGGGCCTGGTCAGCTCTGTCCCTGCAGGCTTTGCACACATGATGCTGTCTTGGGGTGCCCTCAGAAACTGCTCTGCCAACCCCCCACGCTCCACTCCTGGCTGGGGTCTTTGTTCCTTTTTGCATACCTACTTACGCTGTCACCATTATGAGTGGGGAGAGCTCCTGGGAGCTGAGGGTACAAGGTCTCTCACCACCATCACCACTTTCACCAGTGCATCACCCAAGCCACTGAATACTGGCCACTGATACTGTTGACCACCCTCTCCCTAGCGATGTCCAGCAGCCCATTCTTCTGGGATGGTAACCATGCTACAGTGTGTTGCAGCCCACTATTTTTACTTTGAAAATGCCAGCTTTCTTTTGTTACCCAACTGCCCCAGAGCGGTTATGGGCATTCAGCAGCCCCTGGTACGTCCATTTTCCTCTTGCCAGAAGCTGCAAGAGGAAACAACTGCTCTCAGTCCCCTGAGAAGATGTTTTGTTTGACAAGAGGTGATGTGATGGTCAGGAGTGGAACTGCTCACCCCAAAGCCCCTGAGACCTATGAAAAACAAAATGTGAGAGAATACTAGGGTCAAACTGCCTTTCTCACCACAAAAGCAATGGAAAGCAAAAGGGGATACATCCCAAAACTTCAGAGGATACGAGAGAGAGTTTGAAGGGAATGTTTTTGGAGGAGGAAAGAGTTCATTTTTCTGATCAGCAGGTTTGCTTTCTTTAGTGATAAATTTAAGGTTACTTTATAATGTTTCTTCAAATCTGAAAACTGTCTGCCATCTGAAAAGTGACTCCAGCGCTGCGCCCGCTGCCTTGTCCATGCTGAGTGGGTGCTTTGTGTACCAGAGCCTGTCTTTCTTGGAAAGACATTATAGTTTTTTCTTCCTTGTCGTGCTGTTCTAATAAATTAAAAGACCATTTTGAGTGCAAGTCAGTACTTCTCTATGGAAAATAACATGACTTATCACTCATCACTGGTAATAATACACTGCCTGAAGACATTCCTTTGTCAACCCTGTTGGTGATCAGTTTATGCCCTAAAGGATTATATTTATGACTTGAGATAATACAACTTCAGGTACTCATGAAAGTACAATCTACCTTTGAAAGGATCTGAACTATTCGCTCTTGTTACATCTTGTGACAATGAGACACCTTCTCTCCCTCCAGAGCTAGGTAAAGCCAAACTCCAGATTGACAGGATGGATTGGCTGTGACCGACAGTAGAGCGGGGCAGAAGGACAGGTGAAGAGAAGGAAGACTGAGGAAGCGTGTTACACACCCCTTACTTGCTCTCTGCAGCATAAAATGACACACAACTTCACTACAGTGTTATCTCCCTATTCTTCTGTAGATTTTTGCACTTACTGTGATTAAAATAAAAAAGCCTCAGTCCTGTTTTCTGCACTTCCTTCTTTCTTGTTCTCAGATAAATTTAAAAAAGCCCCAAACTATACAATTACTTTTTTCTTACATTGCTTATAAATGCTGCTTCTTCAAGAATTTTTTTTCTGAGAATTATGTCTAGTCATTTGGTAGTATCTCATCAACTTAAATAAATAAATAAATGACAAAATAAGAAATCTTTTCCTAGGAGAGTTTGTAGTTGCATTGTGTAATTAAATAGAAAACATTTGGCAGGTTTGGCTAAATGATGACTGTGCTTGCAAATGCTGATGGTGTAAATCAAACTGAAGGAAAACATGTCATGTTTATCCATTTCACAAGGACAATGAGTGTCTTATGGTGGTTTTTTATGCTTGGATTTGGCCTTAATTCTCTTAATTTTGTACAAAGAGGATGACCAAATCTGAAAAGACTGCAGCTTTGCCAATTAAATCTGTAGGAAAGCTGAGCTGGGGACTTTTAATTTAACCACACAGTTGGCACTGTGCTTGTACTTCAATATTTCAGTTGCCTTTGGCAGTGAAATAAGAATAAAATGTATCTCTGAACTAAACAGCCAGCATCTTATTCTCAGAAACATAATGACAGTTTGCTAAAACCTTTAACATACATGAAAGCAAATAGGGACTTTGCAGAGCCGTGTGCCCAGAGCTCTTTGTGAGTCTCTTCTGATTTGCACTCAGACGCACATGTGCTAGGTACTCGAGTTTGCAAAAGTAGATGCTGACTTTAGGCCTCATTTTGTGAAGAACAGGCTCTTAGTATCAAGTTAGCATAGAAAGAGTGAAAAACTACAGACAAAACAAAGATTAGAGCTTGAAATGCACCACTTCTCTCCACAGAAAGAGTCTGCCAGAAAGCACAGTAAATTTAGTCACAGTACAATGCCTATTACTCTCAGTGCATGATTAAAGCTGCTTTCTCTTGGACCACACACACATGTAGTCTGTCCCCCTCTTGGGAGAAATGTCTCCTTCTGCCCACGGCCCAGATGAATTATAGTCACAACCACTTTGAAGATTTATAGAACTCACAAAGGGGCAAACTGAAACAATAGTGGTATTTCCCTGAAATTCATCTCTTCTCAATGAAGACATTTTCTCAGGAATATGCAAGATGTGATTCCAGTTTTCTGAGACAATGCTCATTATTACATAGCCATTTCAGAAAAAAAACCCCTCAAATTTCTCATTGCTCTGAATTCCACGACTTTATAGCCCGATGCAAAAATCCTGGGGAAAACGTGTGAGAAGCTGCAGAGTGATAGTGCCTCAGTGACGTTTTCTGGCATCGTGAATTTGGCTCTGTGATGTGGCAGAAATTGTCCACAGTGTCCCACTCTGGCTGCGTGCTGCCTGTCCTCTCTCCCTTGGCTGAATAACCATGTCCATCAGGGAATTTGTTCTGTGCACAATCTCTTTTCCCTGGGGAGCTATCACCAAGTTTTAAAAAGATCTGGGCTTCTACACAGAAAAAATTTGTTCACAGAAAGTAGTATGTCCCTACCAGCTGATTATGTAGGTACTTCAGTTTTGGGCTAGCTCACCCATCTGGGGACCTGGGCTCACCCTACATCCCACTTTAACCTGGGCTGGAATTTGTCCTCTTTGCAGTGAGGAAGGAAACTCTACCATGTCAGTGCTGACAGTTTGTATTTTTCTGCAGAAGTTGCAATCACCTGGGAAGAACTGTAGCACAAAATGGCAGCGGGAAGGGCCCTGCCAGCAGACCTGGGTAGATGTACCATGCAATGGGTCATGAGTCAGCGGGCAGTGGGGAGGAGATTTTGCCATGGAGAAGCTTAGGTTCGTCAAATCTGCATCCTGTTCCTCCAGCTTAGTCCAGCGTAGGCATTGGTTTGGCTATGGCTTGCTTTGGGAATCTGTAAGAGGCAGCCCTGCAAAAGCTGGAACATCTCCACCAGGCAGCACAGGTTAAGGTGAAGCTGGACAGCCCTTCCGAAAGCTCTTCCTACTGATGTTACCACATACAGTGTTGCAGGCTAAGGGGTTTTAAGAAGTTTAAATAAGGTTGCTTTTAAACAACATATTTTCCAATTTTATTTGAGATGGTTCCTCAGACTTTGCGAGTAGATCAAAACACATAATGTCTAATTTATTTTCAATGAAAAAAATAGAGACAGAAAGTATTTTGAGAGAAGTATTTGCTTTCCATGGAAAATTTCAATACTTACTTAGACCCAGAAAGAAAAAGGCCGAAATCTGAAAAGATTCTGGGTATGATATTTTGTTTTGGACATGATGCCACAGTGCCTCACGGGAGATGTGGTTCTGTTGCCTCACGTCTCCACTCAGATTAAGGGGCAGGGTCCTGGCCAAAGGACCTCTTTCATGGCGCAGCTTGGGCAACTACTGGTACCTCCTTTTCCCTCACCTAGAGCCCTGTTTTGCTGCACACCCTGCTCACAGAAGGTAACAGATGCGTGTGGCATTACGGTCACAATTCTTACAAGGTTCTAGGGCAGCATTTTTGATTCACTATTTGGCGTGTTCACTGGAAAGTGTTCAGATTTTGATTTTTTCAGGTGTGTTTTGCTTTGTTTTCCCCAAGAATGCCAAACTATTCCTGGGGGAAATAAAAACAACCTCCAATCAGTTCTAGTTAAAAGACTGACAGGTGGACTTCCCTCTGTTTTCTATATATTTGGTCTTCATATGTAATTATTTCTGAATTTTGAAATGTGTTTTGACAACTGATTGAAGGCAGGCTCTTGAGGATTTCCCAGGCATCCCAGGGGAGCTGGTGAAGTGTATCAAACCCTTTTGGTCCTGGTCCTGTGGGCTGTGTTTGGAGCACCTGGATGCCACCCACAGCTGCCAAGGGGGCATTGGGTGTTGTATTGAGGACTGAACCAGGAAAACACTGTGGTAAAGACAAAAGTGTGCCCGTTCTAATCCTGCACCAAGGTTGACCTTACTTCTCTGTAGAAATATTTTGACAGATCAAACATATTTGTTTTAAAGTTAACTAATTTTAATACAGAAACAGATGTAATGAATGCATCTTTGGTATGTTAATGATCTTTATGTTACAAGTGGTCATTATTAAAAATAAAATGTAAATAATGTTAAAATACCATTGTTTATTACAGTAAATTCACTCATTTTCAGAAGAACTTGAAAAATGGAAGGTGAAGATTTCTACAAGATTTTTTCCAGTTCTCATCCACTTATGTTTGTACTTCTAGTATTTTGCTTACTAGTTTCAGTCTAAATAACCAGTACAATAATCAGATGGTTTGGGGAATTGTAGTACCTGAGTTTTTAAAAGATGTTAGTGAGTTTGTAGGACTTGCACAGAAGACCTTAGTGCAGACGAGATCCCTTCGTGTGGGGTGCAAACAGACACTGGGATGACCAACGGTTTCTCCGTGTTAGTCCAGCAGCAGAGCACATCCCTGGGGTTATGTGGCCACCATGTGGTAATGCAGAGGAAAGTTAAATCGAATTTTTACTTGCTGCATCTAATTTTTCTGTGAATGACTTGCAAACGGGCATACATTCATTTTCTGAAGGACTTTCCTTTATTAATTTCCTCTCATTTACAGAGTTAAGTCAGTAAAAAACTAGATCATTTACTTTGCAGTGGATGAAACACAGTATAGGAATGATCCTTGCAATGGGATCTGCATGAAAGGCAAGGGGGTTTTAGGGAAAAAAATAATTCCTGTGTAACTTTCAAAAACACTGATGGGCAAATTGATAAACCCAGTACCTGTACCTCAATTCACAGGCAGCAACTGATGACATTGAAAAGATATGAAAAACATGCATTTGAATTTCAATCACCATAGAGTTTAATGGAGAGCTGTCTGACATCGCCCAGGAGTAACAGGCGGGCCCTGAAGAGGCAATTCCTTCAGCTCCAGGAAACAACTTCTTCATTAATCTTGCTTGCATAAATCGAAAAGTCCCATTTCTAAATTCCTTGGAGTGAACCCAAATAATGATGTCAAGGATATACACGGTGATTTTTTTTTTCATGCAAGTGGTAGCTAAGATTCATTTTTGGTGACATAGTCACCTTTACTGTTCAGCCACTGGGAATCTGGAAAAGAAAGTAAGTGAGCATCCTACGAGGATCCAAGAGTTGGAAGGTGAAGGCAGACATGTTGGCCCTGCGATGACTGTGCATGGCCTAGTTCTCCAAACCACCAGTACCACCAAACATATAGGCAATAAAATTGGTCTGGCCACAAGCAGGGGGGAATTTCTCTGGATGTCCAGTTAGAAATAACACCACAAAGTCAAATGGAAGTTTGGAACGATTTTCTTGCTGCTCAGGGTTCACACTTCTCCAATGTTATTTCATCAGCCTCCATAAAGACGCTCTAGCTTTAGTGATCATTTAAAAAAATCACGCAAAAATTTAACACAGACCTGAACTATGCCAGCTATATCTAGGAATACTAAATCTCTCTTTGTCCTCTAAGTATAGATATGCTCTGTTGCACCAGCAAACTTCCTCCAGGCTATCCGCGTACTCTGGAACAAGGGGATAACATTTCCACTTTGTTGTTTTCTTGCTTGATTCCAAGAGAATGAAGAAGAAATGCCCAAATTTCCATTGCCCTGTGTTCAGGGACACAGGCCCTTGAAACAGAGTTAATGAAAGGCTGTCACCCTTTACTGCTGAGTGGCACTTAAAGCAGATGGCAGACGCTCTCTATTAACCCCTCCCTCCTCCCCAGAGGGGAAGGAAAGGAGAACAGGGGGAGAGACTTACGGGTTGGAAATTA
>NW_009616878.1:0-8866 GCF_000690535.1 Cariama cristata
CGCACCTCGAATACTGTGTTGAGTTTTGGACTGCTCACTAAAAGAAGGACATTGAGGTGCTGGAGCGTGTTCAGAGAAGAGCGACAAAGCTGGTAAAGGACCTGGAGAACAAGCCATACGAGGAGCGGCTGAGGGAGCTGGGGTTGTTTAGTCTGGGGAAAAGGAGGCTGAGGGGCGCCCTTATTGCCCTCTACAACTACCTGAAATGAGGTTGTAGTGAGGTGGGGGTTGTTCTCTTCTCCCCGGTAACTAGCGATAGGACAAGAGGAAATGGTCTCAAGTTGCACCAGGGGAGGTTCAGGCTGGACATTAGAAAGAACTTCTTCACTGTAAGAGTCATTAAGCATTGGAACGACCTCCTCGGGGAGGTGGTGGAGTCGCCATCTCTGGAGGTGTTCAAAAAACGTTTAGATGTGGCTCTTCAAGACATGGTTTAGTGGGTTTAGCGGGCATGGTGGCATCAGGTATATGGTTGGACTTGATGATCTTTGAGGTCTCTTCCAACCATGATTCTATGATTCTATGATCTTAAGACCTCCTTTGTTAAAAAACAAAAAAAGTGAAAGGACTTACTAGGGTGGTGCATCAATGCACTGAGGAGTTCTTCACCACTTCATGTCTTAGATTCAAGATCTGAGTGAATCTGTAAAGGATACATACTTTGGGTTCCTGACTTTCAACCTGTTTTTGATCTGCAGATCCCTGAACATTTTGCCAGTGGAGATGTAGTTAAGAATTTATGCTTACTGATGATACGTTTGTTTTTATCACTTTGTAAGGTCCCTCAGAAGCAGTCCATGGATCTCCAGAAGTCTGCACACACAAGTCTGCAAATCTGTGCGTATGTGAGCAGCCAGTGTTAGGGCACAGCAGAGTTACTCGATGATGTGGTATGGGCAGCGTTACTTGGAAGCTCTGAGGAGGACGGCAGTCGGTCTCAATACCTCTGCATTTACTTTTGTTCTTTATCTCCAAATCCCTAGTTGCTGTTATCCTTGAACAACTCATCCCCTCCTGCCTGTCTATTGACAGCATTTGAAAAAAAGTCAGAAACTTTACCAACAGACAAGACTCTGGGTGCAGGAAAAAGTGCTGCAGCAAGACCACTGGAGGAACTGAATCCCAAATAAAAATAAAGAGAGTCAGGCTCCTTGTTTGGGGTAAGTGGCTGATAAGGCATTTGCTCATCGCTGAAGGTATTGTTTGGAACAGGTTTGTTGCAGTGCTGCTCTGGCAGCTGTAGCCAGCAGAGGTGCACGAAGGTAACTTGCAGCACAGCAGAGCCCTAGGGCAGACAGGACACTGTGGGGAGCATGGCTACAGGGCAGCGCAGGTGGAGGAGGCTCTGCTGCCGGCCTTGCAAGTGCACCCTCCCCTCCCCTGCTATCTGGATGGGAGAGTCAGCAGCTGAACAGGGAAAAATGAGCTCTGCAGGATGACCTTGCTGGCAGCAGCAGTGCTATTTTGGGCTTGTGTTGGTCGGCAGCCTGTTGTGACTTCCCTGGCTGTTAGGTCTGGGGCAGGGCAGGGGCTGGTGTTGTGGCTGGCAGGTGAGCACGCCTGGAAAGAAAGGCCAGAGGACACAGATATCCCTCATGCGTGTCTCTTTGGGGAAACTGGAGTGCAGCCTGTGAGCTGACATCCTCCAGTTTGGCCGTGGATGGAGTGCACGAATTTGAATAAATAAATCCTCATCCCTGAGGAAAAGCTCAAATCTTTGCATGGAGCTTTGTGACAGCAGAGAAAGCTATTGGAAGGAAAAATAATGCTGCATAATTTGCGTGTTCATCCAAGTTCAATAGACCTCTTTGTGTACAGTTATTGCCTTTATGCAAAATAAACATCTTTGACAATGAAACAGGTTACTGGAGACTAATCTGCTTTCTTTGATGGTTCCTTAGCAACTACAGCTGTGAATTAGTTGCCAAGCAGCCTGATCCAATGCTTTGCAATGAAGCAAGGAGGAAAAAAAAAAAAAGAAAGAGAAATAAAAAGGTGCAAAACTGAATTGTGAAGTTAAGTGCAGACAAATAAGCAAATATTTGTTGTTTGTTTTGTAAGGTTATCAGCCATTAGTTTTTCTCAACTTTTCTTAAAATACATGTATTTGTGATTGAAAGCTTCACCATGGTCTCCTGGCAGTGGGTGCAGGGTTATGTTGGCTGGCACAGCGGTGGTGTTGGGCTGTGAGCTCCACCTGTACAGGCAGGGGTGGCAACCTGAGAAGGTGAGACCTGGAACACAGGGCAGTCCCCTGAGATGCTGACCCAGGCAGCACACGCTGGAGGTGCCACCAGAGGTTACCAGTGTTTTCTCTGTGTACTGGCGATGGGCAACATTTGCATCATGGGCTAACAAAAATGGGCTGGAGGCAAATGTCCTGCCTTTGTTTACAGTGAAAATGTTTTCTCTGTATCCATCCTTTCCTCCTGACTGGAACAGAGGTTATTTTTCAGGCAGGTGAGAGAAGGAGGTGATGCACGGGTCAGTCCCTGCAGGCGCAGTAGGGGTCAAGATCTGGGGAGGGGAAGGCAGTATAACTGGGGCTGAGATGCTATGGGGTTAAACTGGGGAAGTTCACAAAAAGAAAGGGGATATAAAAGGAAAAGGGTTGCTGACCACTGGTTTGATTCTGATACGTCCATTGAGACCACTCTTGCCTGGCTGAGGCAGTGCCACGAGGATATGCTGGATGGCTTTAGGGTGGGCAATCAGAGCTTTTTCTTCCTGCAAGGGGCCATGGCAGGAGCCTGCTGGCAGGGTGGGCAGTGTCTTTAACCATGCTGGGCCCCAGGGGGGTCGCATGGACATGCCTGCCACAGCAGAGGACCCAGACCACCGATGGAGGCAGGAAGTGGAAAAGCTTTTGGGCACTTGGTAATCCATCCTCATCTGCTGGGGCCAGCCGTATGGCCACACTGATACCGTATGTCTGGGGTCTGAGTCTTAACATAAGTTGGTTTATGTCAATGTCTTCCTCAGGGCATATAGGCTCCACAGTCCAGATGGCGGAGCGCCCTTGGTACAGAAACCATATGGTAGTGTATAGGAAAGGTTCAGAGGGGGAGAAATAGATTGTGCTGTTCATTTCTCATAACAATAGGGTCAATGACATTTATGTCAGCATTAGTTGATGGCAGAAATGACACCAAAGTCATGAGTGGGCATAATTAATGATGGCAAAGCATGGGTACAGCACATGCAGGCTGTAAAAATTGGGCTGCATCACAAGACTTAAATTGGATCTGAATTTTAAAGGTTTAAAACTCAAAGGCTTTAACAAGTCAAAGGCTCTAAAGGTTTTCAAGGCAGGACACAGCACCCAGAAACTGTGGAGCGAGCAATGTTATTGCAATGTACAGCAGTCTGAGCATTGGCACGTCTTGGGACCCGAGGTATTAGACCCAAGGCAGCACGGGGTGCAGCAAAGTCTCTGTGGTTGCACAAAGAGAGACAGAGGGAGTGTGGGTCTGTCTGTTGGAACGGGGGCCACAGGAAGCAGGGTAGGAATTGCCTCAGAAACTCTCAGCCCAGTGCTGTATTTTTCTTTTCCTGTCCTAAGCTCCAAGACATTGAATAAAGTGTTTTAAAACTCAGTCTGCAAAATGTCTTTTTGTTTTACACACCCCGCCAAAAGGCATTTTTGTTATCTAACCTCACCAGAGCTGCATCCTTTGGCTGCTGCTGCTTTTTAATGATCATTTAAAAATGATTAACAATGCCTGGAGCCATGACAGCCTGACTTCCTGTGCTGAACTTCTGCATGTCTGGATTTGCAGGAGGAAGTTCCTGACGAGAGAGTTTCCTATAAAACAAGGACACTTGGGTCATTGTTTAGAAAAACTAACTACATGGAAGAGGTATAAGTCACGGACTAGGACAGATGCTCTGGCAGAGAGATTTTTACTTGTTTAGGGTTTCTTTTTTTAGCACCGGAAACACATTTGTTTGCAGTTTCTAAAGGCATCAGAGCAACAGAGTCACTGGCTGTCACTGGCTGCATCAATCTAATCTTCAGTTCCATCTTCTTAAAAAAGGAAGAAAAGTAAAGTGATGGGAAAGACTTCTTTAAAATCAGGTGGGATTACTGAAAGATTTCATGCAGGGAGAGGCATGACAAAAGCTCACTTATACCATGGGGAAGTGGAGACTTTGTAGGGTTTAGTTTCTGAAACAATGTCCTCAATATGTAGTTAACTACTGTCTCAGAAACAAAAACTCCAGTGTTTACTGTCTGGTCCTACAAGTAGAGACCCATTTTCAACTGATTCCTGACTCCTGCACTGTCTGAATCCCTTGTGGTTCCTGGTCATGTCAGGGTTTCTTAAAGATTATTTAAAGGAGTATGTTAAGGTTTGGTCATTTAGGCTTGTTTTTAAATGAATTACTCGTCTTGCAAAGGAATATGGCTACTATTGGTTGGTGTATTTTTATTTTGAATGGAAAAATGTTTGTATGTATAGATAGGAAAGAGGAAGAAATACAGTCACTGCATTTTTGGCTACTTCTAAGTCTACTCTCTAGCTGACATTTGCCTTCATCTGCTGGGGCACTAAATAACAGAGAATTGAATGTTCACATGTCTGTAGGAACATGCAGGCAAGTGTATTGGGCACTGTGTATCGGGTGTATCGGAATGGTACGCTTCTGGACAGGGAGTTACTTTTATAAAATTCCAAGTTTTCTCCTGGATGGCAGGGCAGTTGTGAAGAGTGAGACTTTCATCCTTTGTTCCAAGGGAACAAGCTGATGGAAACTGCTCATATGCAACAGTGGTACTGACATGCTGCGTTTCAGTCATCCATGTGTTATGTAGCTGGTACCTTTTGAGACACATGAGGCTGTATCTCATCTGTCTGTCTTGTACCACTTCAGAAGACCATGTATCTCATTTACGTTTCCTGTATCATCTCCACCAAGATCACAGAATTGTAGGATCATAGAATCATTTATGTTGGAAAAGACCTTTAAGATCATTGAGTCCAACCATTAACCTAACACTGCCAAGTCTACCACTAAACCATGTCCGTAAGTGCCACATCTACACCTCCTTTAAATACCTCTAGGGATGGTCACTCAATCAATTCCCTGGACAGCCTGTTCCAGTGCTTGATAACCCTTTCAGTGAAGAATTTTTCGTAATATCCAATCTAAACCTCCCCTGGCACAACTTGAGCCTTTCCTCTTGTCCTATCACTTGTTGCTTGGGAGAAGAGACCAACCCCCACCTCGCTACAACCTCCTTTTAGGTAGTTGTAGCCCTCAGCCTCTTCTTCCCCAGGCTAAACAACCCCAGTTCCCTCAGCTGCTCCCCATCAGACTTGTGTTCCAGACCCTTCACCACCTTCGTTGCTCTTCTTTGGATATGCCCCAGCACCTGGATGTGTTTCCTGTAGTGAGGAGCCCCAAACTGAACACAGCATTCGAAGCACGGCCTCACCAGTGCTGCGTACAAAGGGACAATCACTTCATCCATATATATGTTTGGGGTGCTTCAAGCAGCTTTAGGTGCTTTTGGGCAACTGAATCCTGATCGCTGTTTCTAAAGTTCAACGCCGAGCTTGCCTTGAGGCCACCAAATACGGACATATGGTTTGATTAGAATGTGTGAGCCATCCGCACTTCACTCTGATGGGAGTATTAACCATTTCAGGTTTTAGTAAGGAATCTCCATTAAAAATATCTGTGAAAATCAGACCACAGTTTTTCTTTAGGTGCTTACACCCCTAGGTCTGAAATCCATTTTCAAGGCTTATAGTGTCCGATTTAAACATGCTAAAAAAAAATCTTCACATGAAATCCTTTTATTTCTTTTATTTTCAAAGCAGCTGTCCCATCATTATGTCATCTTTGATGGGAACTATTATATAAAATTTTAGATGCTGGTTGAATTTGGGACTTAAGGTAGACATGGAGTTCCTCTGAAATCAAAGGGAAGAAATAAAAATCTGTCATAATTTGGTGTCTAACTAGAGTTAGACTGCCTTATGTTATGGTCTGTCTCAAAATAAACTTTGTCCCTTGAAAGATTGTGCAGATCACTAACTTTAGTTATTGTGAAGTAGCAAGGTCCCCTCTTATATAAATTAGTACTCATCTGTCTCAGATGCCAAGATGTGTTGTATGAAACCTGAAAGCAGAGTCCCCGAGAGAGGTGGCTACGGGTAAAATCTGAATCACATGGGACTATTTATATTATTTAATGGTCTTTTCAAATATGGACACTTTCTTGCATGCCTAGGTTTTGTGAGAGGGTTGCTGGAATGAAAACTGAATGCCATCACATCAATTTTGTGTCTATGTCTGTCAGTGCTGGTCTTATTTACATGGTACTGGTGAATTTCTGAATGTCCTATCATGCAAGCTTTTAAATTATATTCTGAGCAAGGAGTATCTCTGCAGTAAACTGGGAATTGACTTTTGGAGACCATTACACATCATTCATTATGATGAAGGCAAGTTTCTTATGTAGAATCAATTTGTTGATGACAAAACTTAAAACAGAAAATCCACTACTAATGAAGATGGAATGGAAAGCAACCAGTTTGGCAGAAACAGATCTCCCAGTAAGTTTCAGTACAGTATATTTACAGTTGAGATGGGGCATGCCAGTGAAAAGTATGAATCAGTCACAGCTTCCATAGCCCTCAAAGTTGATTTGAAGCTCCGTTACATACATCTTTCAGCTGCATACTTCATTTGCTTCTGGGCTTAAGTTCATCTGCCAGATTAGAAAAGCCAATAGGCCTTTTCATTCCTTATTTGCATTAAGAATCTCTTTTTTGATCAATAAATAGATAAAATGTGTGCATCATCATACAAAAAAATGTTTCTCACCAAATGGGGAAGTGTCATCACGACAAATAAAATAGCTACTGCAAAGCTACCCTTCAGTAAGGACTATTGTAGCTAAAGAAAGTCTATAAATGTAAAAGTCTTGAAAACATCATTACATTGTACCTGCTGATACCAACAGCTGAAACTTCTGACTTTGGCTTATTGATGATAGGAATATCGTTCTATATCTATCTCTCTTTTTCTGAAGTGTTTCATAGCTTAGATAACAGCAGCTGAGGCTCACCTGCGTGGCTTGCAGCCAGCACAAGTGAGGGGAGCTGGCCAAAAAGGAAATGTTCCCAGTTCTTGTGTGCACCTGGTAAATGAATTCCCAGGAGATAAATATTAGAAATTGAGCTGTTTGGGAATTTCCCTATGGAAGTTTTTTTAAAATAAAAAATGTTTTGTTGAGACCAAAACTTTGTGTGAGGTTACATTCCTCTGTTGACAGGCAAGATTTCTGTAAGAGAAAAGCATTTTTCTCATGTCCACATGACACATAAACCTCCTTCTCCCACAACCCATACAAGTGGCTTGATTATGGGGGTCTAATATTTGGTGGTGGCGTTCTTGCTGTAGCCCCTGCTAGAGGTGTTCCATTTTGTATAAATACAATTCTTCTTGACCAGGAATTCGATGTCTCTTAATCCATATGACTGCTGTCAAGTAATTTTCCCTGGTCCAGTGAACACCATCTCCTTTTTTAAAGAAATACACAAGCTGCTTTCAATGGTCTTGGCTTCTTTCCAAAGGAAGCAGGAAAATTGGACTTCTTCACAGTGTTCGTTTGCTGAGTCTCTGCCACAGGACATGGGAATCATTTCACAAGCATTCAAAATTTAACTGTAGAGCATTAAGCTGATGTCCGAGATATCCCGATGACATGCCTTTCAGCGATTCGTAGCAGGAGTCCACAGCATCAATGTAGGATTTATCTGAGAAGCTAATGAAGTACTGTCTCTTCTTTCTTTTAAGAGTCACCTGTGCCCTATCTGTGGTATGGTTTATCCTACCAGCTGGACAGAGTAAGTCCTAGACCATATGGTAAGCACAGAGACATAAAGTTAGCCCTGATGAGATACAGAGGCTGCCTGAGTTCAGGGAGCAGGGTCCAAAAAGAAGGGGATTAGTGTGGAGGCCCATTACTTCCAGGCAGATGGCCTGGGACTACCATCCCCCAGGAGACTGGGTAGGAAGAGACAATGTCTTACAGGGAGCAGGTCACAGATTTCATGTGGAACTGATCCTTACCTGCTTTTAAATGGAATTCAAGTCCTTCAGCAAAGGTACCACACTCCAGTGGGCACTGGGAGTCCTTTGGTCCTGCAGCCAGAACACTGGCTTACAAACTCAGCTACCTGCATCCTGTTCTGGCTCATTGCTAGCCTAGATGCATGTCTGAAATCAACCAACTGCACATCTTTTGTCTGTGAATTTTGCCTGAGCAGAATTTTCACAGGATTTTTTCCAGCTTTTCTCTGGATGAACCAGATGTAAAGCCTTTTCTTCTGACAGAACCAGAAAAAGCAGAAGGGTGTGAAACACAGAGAGTTAGCAGAAAACACCAAAACCTCTCCACTTTCCACTTCCAAGGCTGACTGACAATTTCTGTAGATTTGTATTGTACATTAACCTTTCCTTTTAATGCTTTACCAAAACGAGTTAAGAAGAAAAATCAATAGTGTTTCTGATATAAAATGGCATTTTCCTTCTGGGCAGAACAGCTGTCACACATGCTTTCAGAGTAGGAAAAATGGATTACATTTATAGAGGATATGTGTGCAGTGTAGCATATTGTCCTCATCCAACAAATGAAGGTTTTCCCATGGGATATGTAACTGATTCTCAGTGACACCATCACTTCTGCTTATACATCTGTTCTGCTTTTAACTGCAGTATAACTCAATCATTCTGGACAGATCTTCCTTTCAGATATATATTTCCTCTAAACCTATCAAGTCACAGGCATGACAACATCTGAACCTGCGCCAAGGCCTATTAATTAGAGACCTGCTTCCTCCCTGCTGAA
>NW_009616878.1:8897-68817 GCF_000690535.1 Cariama cristata
CCGCGGCGCCCCGCCCACCCCCTGCCTGCGGCGGCTGCCGGCCGCGCTGGACCTCACTGGCTGCTCTCCCCTGCTGTCACTGACAGCAGCCAGTCAGACTGCGAAGTGCTTGGTTTGTTCCACCCACTTAATTAGGGACTTTCTGCTTTCACTTGGAGCCTTCAGACTGGCAACGGATAGGACACAGTTTTCAAATCTGCTTTTTAAAAAATATCTAAATCTTACAGTCATCCAATTTAGCGTTCAGATAGCAGTGCCTGAGATCTGGAGTCTAAGCTCGGTTTAGGTAGCGATGGGTGAAGTATGAGCAGAGCATGCTCATGGCAGGGTTTAAAAATCTCACCATCTGCTCTGCTTGGCTCCGAAGTACATTTAAAGAGCTGATCCATGTTCATCTGATTTTATGCTATTGCGAGAGGGACCAGAGGCACTTTAGAGAATACCTGACTTCAGAGAGCTGGGTTTCTGGAGGAGACACTGTGCTAGTATATCATAGAATCATAGAATCATAGAATGGTTTGGGTTGGAAGGGACTTTAAAGATCATCTAGTTCCAACCCCCCTGCTATGGGCAGGGACACCTTCCATTAGACCATGTTGCTCAAAGCCCCATCCAACCTGGTCTTGAATCTTCCAGGAATGGGGCAGCCACAACTTCTCTGGGCAACCTGTTCCAGTGCCTCACCACCCTCATAGTGAAGAATTTCTTCCTAATATCTAATCTAAATCTTCCATCTTCCAGTTTAAAGCCATTGCCCCTTGTCCTTGTACAAAGTCCCTCCCCAGCTTTCCTGTAGGCCCCTGTTAGGTACTGAAAGACTGCTCTAAGGTCTCCCCGGAGCCTTCTCTTCTCCAGGCTGAACAACCCCAACTCTCTCAGCCTGTCTTCATAGGAGAGGTGCTCCAACCCTCTGATCATCTTCATGGCCTCCTCTGGACTTGCTCCAGCAGATCCATGTCCTTCTTGTGCTGAGGACCCCAGAGCTGAAGGCAGTACTGCAGGGAGGGATCTCACCAGAGTGGAGTAGAGGGGCAGAATCCCCTCCCTCAAACAGCTGTTCACGCTGCTTTTGATGCAACCCAGGATACGGTTGGCTTTCTGGACTGCAAGCACACACTGCCGCATCATGTTGAGCTTCTCGTCAACCAGCACCCCCAAGTCCTTCTCCTCAGGGCTGATCTCAAGCCATTCTCTACTCTGCCTGTATTTGTGCTTTGGATTGCCTCAACCCATGTGCAGGACTTTGCACTTGGCCTTGTTGAACTTCATGATGTTCACACAGGCCCACCTCTCAAGGCTGCCCAGGTCCCTCTGGATGGCATCCCTTCCCTCCAGCATGTCAACCGCACAACACAGCTTGGTGTTGGTAAACTTGCTGAGGGTACACTCAGTCAAAGATGTTAAACAGCGCCGGTCCCAATACCGACCCCTGAGGAATGCTGCTCGTTACCAGTCTCCACCTGGACATCAAGCTGTTGACTCTTTGAGTGCAGCCATCCAGCCAATTCCTTATATACTGAGTGGTCCACCTGTCAAACGCATGTCTCTCCATTTTAGAGTCAAGGATATTGTGCGAGTCAGTGCCAAATGCTTTGCACAAGTCCAGGTAGATGACGTCAGTTGCTCTTCCCTTATCCACCAATGCTGTAACCCCATCATAGATGTCCACAAAATTTGTTAGGCATGATTTGCCCTTCACGAAACCATGCTGATTGTCACCAGTCAGCTCCTTATTTTCCATGTGCCTGTGCTTAGTGTCCAGGAGGATCTGTTCCATGATATTGCCAGGCACAGAGGTGGGACTGACTGACCTGTAGTTCCCCAGGTCTTCCTTATTTCCCTTTTTAAAATGGGGGTTATGTTTCTCTTTTTCGAGTCAGTGGGAACTTCACCAGACTACCACAACTTCTGATATGATGGATAGTGACTTAGCCACTTCGTCTGCTGTTTCCCTCAGGACCCACGGATGCATCTCGTCAGGTCCCATGGACTTGTGCACCCTCAGGTTCCTTAGATGGACTCCAACCTGATCTTCTCCTACGGTGGGTGATTCTTCATTCTCCCAGTCCCTGGCTTTGCCTTCTGCGACTTGGACAGTGTGGCTGGAGCACTTGCTGGTGAAGACTGAGACAAAAACGCTGTGGAGTACCTCAGCCTTCTCCATGTTCCGGGTAGCCAGGTTTCCCCTTTCCTTCCAGAGGGGGTCCATATTTTCCCTAGTCTTCCTTTTATCACCAATGTACCTATAGAAGCTTGCAGAATCATGGTACTGACTGACAGAAACAATGGTACGGGTTGTGGTATTCAGATTTCTATGTGGCAGACACTTACTATTGAGAAAAATCTTTCTCATCTGCATAGATCTGTGACCTGTTTGCAGAGAATCTGAAGTGGGCAGATACAGGCTTTTTAAATTTCTTAATGCTCTACAGAGGAAGCAAAGACAAAAGGTATTTCTACATACAAAGTTAATCACAGGTGTGGAATATGTAGGAAGAATTAAAATGGAATCCTATACAATGGAAATAATCACAACTGAAAATTAAGGATTGACATGCATATGTTAATGGTTGTTAGAGTACTGCTCCTGTTAAGAAATGCAGTACCCAGTTAAAGATTTTTCTCCTCTGTGGAAAGGTGTACACTGCAAATGAGCAACGGATGATTTCCCCAAAGGTTCAGTGTGAAATTTTCTTTTTTGAAGGTATGAAACTTATACCTGTCAACCAAAATGAGTCTTAGTTTGCCTAGTTTTAGATGCCTACAGTGTAGATGTCTTCATCTCAGCTAGCCACCCTACGTTCCCCTTGCAGTCAGCAGAATGCAATGAATGTCTGTCCCAGAATAGCAAGAAGCCTCCTCCTTGCCTCTCACCAAACATCACACATTAGAGGGTGTCTCATCAAAACCTAAACTGGCTGAGAACTGACACAATCCACCAAGCGTTGGCTGTATCACGAGAAGATAAAAGGCACGTCCACATGCAGGCAGGCAGGCAAACACATGTTCTCATTCCAGTTATAGGCAGGGTTGGGTGGACTTCAGCCTCTCTGATGTGGGTGGCAGAGAGCATTCACACAGCTGGTTACCTGAGTCTGCAGAAATACCCCAGCAGTGGTCTGGTCCAGTAATAGGGGAGTTTTCTCAGCACTGGCTGCACAGTCATGCCTCTGTGACTGCAAAAAAGTACAAGTATGGCTAGAAATAAGGGACTTGAGATGTCAGGGCTGTTTCTTCAGTATGTGTTCAGAGCAACAAAACATACAGGCCTTTTTAAAAGGATTAAAGTTACAGTATTATAAATGCCACCAGAAATGTAGGCAATTCTGTTTGGAGAAACAATCTCCCTTTGCCTTGCATGATGAACAAGCAATCTGAAGGTACAGAACACTCCGTGAAAAGGACATAGAGCAAGCTGCTCACAGAGATGAGGCAACAAGTTACCAAATTCTTTAAAACAAAGAGAAGATCATGGAAAATGACAAATAATCTCAGGAAGTAGTGGGATGGAGAGGTGAAAGTTTTCAGCATCTCATCTGTTCAAGGTCTGGTCTATATTTGGTTGACTTGTTAATTGTACAAAATACTCAGATCTAAAAAAAAAAAGTGTGTTACCTTTGCAAAAGCATATCCATCTTGTTCGGCAATTAAAAATTGCAAGAAAGAATGATATGTTCACCATTTTTAATCAGTCTTCAGAATGCCACCCTAACATTCTTTTTGCTTATTGCTCTCTTTTGTAACAGAAGGTAATAAATATTTTAGAAAGCACTGGTTATTTTACATGTTGACGATGTATAAAAGTGGGGAATTTGGAGCAATGAATAATAACTCTTCCCAGCATGAGTGTGCCGTAAAGCTACCGAGTACTGTGACTTTGATGTACATCTCTGCAGAGACTCAGTAATATAAATTCTGCTAACATTTCTGTAATGCATTTTGGGTGCAGTATTGCAGTCTTATTTCAAATGTTTCTTTCTGGCTTAATACTTAGGCAAATTAATATTAATATGCTGGAAGTCTGAAGGAGCAATATGTGTCCTACTGAGGTCCAAGGGAATTTTTTCATTACTTTATGTGGATGCAGAATTTCATGTTAGCTGAAGCCTAATTGTCCTGGTTTAATGGGCTTAGGCTAGAAGTTAAGTGGGCTTTAGCCAACAAAAAAGTGATGGCCTTTAACAACCTTTCAAGTGAACTGTTAGAGGTTAAAAAAACCCTAAATGTTTTTAAGGTAGAACTTAAGTTTATAAAAAAGATTTGAAATTATTCCTTTGTATGTTCCCAGTTCCAAGCCTAAACAATTTGTCTGAGCCGCCGGTACCTTTAGGAACAGCAAGATGAAGGAAAATCTGGGAAAACCAATAAGCATTTGAAGTTTCTGTGAGTTGTGTTATAGGAGCTGCTGCTGAGACAGTCTGCTTGATGAAGTTAAATTTCCACTTCTTGTTCTGTCAGTTCATCCTTTTGAAAGGCACTATTCTTTCTCTCACTTAGATTACCCAGACCACTTATGCTCAGGGCTTATCTGTAATGAGCTAATGCATTATGTTAAAAACTGCTAAGACACATGTTAACAAGATGTTGCCCTCAGCATAGACAAAATGGTTGTACTCAAACGTGTTATCTGGGCAGACTTAATTCCACAGTCCCTTTAGATTTTACATCTGTGAAGTACTGATGGTTATGTATGGCTTCAATGAGACAGTGTTTTCAGGCACATAGAAGAAAATCAATTTATTATTAACAGGCACATTCTGTGTTTGCTTCTGTCTTTGTGTCTGCTCAATAATCTAAGAGGCTGAATATTGCAGATACCAGCACACAAATGAGCACTGTGTACCTCTTTCTTATCTTAGCATTCCTAGAGCTAAAGAGAATTTTAATTGAATTATTCTGCCAGGTGTATGGCTGTGGGAGCAGCGTTACCACGTTGTGAGACCGCCTCCTGAGGGCTGTTACAAGACTTAGTATGACACATTGGAATGTTTTTTTAAACTCAGCTACTGAATTGGTGCTTTTATGACTATAGCTGTCTGAAACACATAGTTTTCTGAATTCAAGCCCTACTAAATTCTGGGGGTGCTTGAAGGTTCTGGTTCAGACCTATTTCTTGGAGGTACCGAGTGCTAAGCTGAACCCAACCTGAATTGCACTGATCTGAGCGTGGGGCTGCTAGTCTCAGGCCTTGAGGTTTCTGCATGCTGTGCTCTGGGAGACGGAGCATGTCCAAGAACAGTCCTAAGGTTTGCAGTTCCTACAGCATGGTTGTGGAGATGCCAGCTACGGGGGAAGTAGGGTTATTGAAAACTGTCTGTGGGTCTCCTTTGCCCTTACCTGCAGACCTTGATGAGACCACCTCAAGAGGCGTCGGTCAGTTTGTGTGCATGTATTACAGAAACCTTTCTGTCTTGCAACAGTAATGCAAAGCACAGTGCTGGTACAGACTCAAACAGGATTACCAGTAATGGTTGCCTGCTTGTGACTGCACAGAGGGGGTTCCTGAGGGCCTGCTGTGGGTCACTATGTACAGAGGTGTACTTGCACCGCCATCCCTGCCCCTGGGAACATGTGCTGCAAAACTGTTTCTGTATGAGGTAAATGAGATGAGTAGGTGGTAATGGTAATGAATCTGATACAGTATGTGTGATATGTAGCCATTGCTTCCTCGTGATCATGATGTACCACCTACCAGGTCAGGTTTTTTTGTCTTTTAAGGCAGCTGAATAGTGCTGGTAGTATGATCTGCAGTGATACAGCCCTTGTGAAAGACTTGGGTGAACAAATGCTGCCTGACCAGCTTCTGAAAGGAATACTGATGAAATTGCTTTGGGTATCTAACATATAAGTAATGTAATGGAGGTAAGAGGAAAGCATCTCTTTTATTAGACCAGAGGCTGTAGCTTGAAAAAAAATGGACATGGTCTCAAGCTCGGTGATGGGATCCTTAAAAACTTTCAGATATTGGAGCAGTGGAAGGCATATTTAATGAGATGAAAGAGAAAGTTATATGGCAGTGTTCTTCATTCTCTGCTTAGAAACTAATTTAATTAATAAAATCCAATAAGTTCTTCAATGTCGTAGTTCCTTGTAGACAAGCAATAATTGTTTACAAATTTGTCCAACATCCAGCTCACAAGCTTCAAAGGGAACTCATTACCAGGCTAAAAATTCTTCAAATTACTTTCCCATCCATCTGAATTATATTTATAATCAGTTCATAATGAAGTTCAAATCTCATCCTTTAGTTCACTACAGAAGCCTAAAGTGGATGAGGTGTGATAAGGTTATTCAAATCTACCGTGATTACCTTTTGATTATTCTTCCTCATAACAGCTCATGCACTGACTTAATGAGTTTTTGATTTAAAAAAAAAATCAAAATAAAAAACTGGCAATGAATTATAGAAATAACTAATTTGTCAATAAGGACTCGCTTATCTGATATTCTAATTCACAGCTGAGTATTCTATCAGCATTCCTCAAAGTGAACACATCCCTTCTGTTTTTATTGAACTTCCCTGTGACTCAGTGACGAAACACTATATTTTTAAAAGCAGCATTACCTGTATAGTAGTTTGATGCTATCTGTAATGCCAGAATTACCTAGTAAGAAAACAAGTGCACCCTGTTTTTTTGCGAGATATCTTTGAAGATGCCAGAACAACCATTATTACATTGGTGAGTTGGACTTCAACCTTCCTGCTTGTAAGCTGAACTTCTTTGCAGACTCGTTCTCAGTCCTGCTGGAAATCACTAATCCATGTGCTGATCTGTAGGATAAATAATGAGAAATACATGATTACTTAATTACGGGTTTGTTTTTTTTTAAGTGAGACATGAACCTGACCCAGTATATCTGTAACAGGGTAGTTCCAGAAATAATTTCCTCCTTCCTATTTTCATCTTTCTGCAGAATCTAAGAGTTGAATTTGGCATTGGGCCTCAATACGAGTGGCAAAAGGGATTTGACTCCTACATCATCAGAATCTGTTGAAATCTCACATTTGCTTTCAATGGGCAGAGTCTCTGGCAGAAATAAGTGTTTTTCAGGGAATGTTTCCATGAACTAGAGGCACACAGTCCCTGACAAGGGATGGGTAAGCACAAGAAAAGTAGAATTGTTTGTTACTCCTGCTAGCTTGAGTGATCAGAAAAGAGCTATCAGTTTTAATGGGAAATAACCTAAGCAATGCATTTGACCTCTAAGTAAAGAGATGGTGGTGAGGGAGGTAGTGGAGATAAAAAATTCACCTGAAGTAATGTTTGCAAAATATAGTAGTATAAGTTGTTTTGCCCTCTTTATAGTAACAAATGGCATGGCAACAAGATGTACAAGTCTCAACAGAAATTACTGCTGTGAATTGTCAAGCCTGTTACAGGTAAAATAGCCAAGGCTTGTTTTGCTACTAAAGCAAGCAATGCAGGTGGGGAAGAGAGCATCATCTATCTCTTCCCCATTTATTTCCTGTAAAATGCTTAGGGGAGAAGACAGTATCAGCCAGAAGAGATAAGAAATCTGTTTCAGAACAACAGAATGTCTTATTGCAGCATGCACATACAATATCACAGTTTGAATTTTGGAAGTCAAGGACTTCTCAGTAATTTGTGATGGCCCAAGTATAGCATTCCAGATGTAAGATCTAGAAAATTTAAAGTTTTATAGGGGCACAAAGAGTCATCAAGTTTCTATTGTCCTTGAAAGTAAGCGAGAATTAAATATTGGCATTTCTGCCTTTGAAATCTCCCCTTCAGTACTCTGAACCTTGGAATGGAGGTGTTGAGTATAAAGATTTGGGTTTGGTTTTGGTTTAAAGTAAGACAGTCATTAAAATAATCTTTAGAAAATTGGTGGAATAAATCACTTCAAAATTTTTTAGCCAGGCCCAATGCTTAAGGCTGTGGTTATGTAGGATTCCTTCCCACTGTTTTGCAAATAGTAAAAAATGAGCATTTTCACACAGCAAGCAAACAATTAGATGGCCTGTTGCTGGGATTTTGCTTGCATGTAACAGTGGGCAGGGTGGCAGCATGGGTCTGACTGAGTCAAAGGCTCTTCAACATGTGGGCCTATAAAGAACGTGGCTTGGTTTACAGAAACACGTTCTCCCTGCATTCGAATTTTTCTGCTGGGGGAATTGGGTGCAGCTGGATTCTGAGACAAAGTATTTTTGACTTTTGGTTCTGAAAATCAAAACTGGACCAACACAATTCTGGAAACTCAGGATGAATAAGGGGACTGTTCTTATGAAGCAGAGGACTATGATTGAGTCGTACAAATAGACTCAGGTCCTGGCTGTAACACAGACCCTTATATGACATTGGCAAGTGACCTAATCTCTGTGCTGTGGTGACTTAGTCTCTGTATCTTGGTTCAGTGTTTGCAAAATGAGAATAACAGTACTGCCTTTGTCTTGTCTGTTCATATTGAAAATTCTTTGGTGCAGGAATCATCTCTGTGTGTTTAGCAAGGTTCTTGGCAGGCAATTCTAGGTGCTATTTTAATAACAGTACATAATTGCTGGTAGTTTTACCCCTAACCTTTTTGGAACAGAGTAGGAAATCCTTTCTTTTAACCCCACCCTCATCTTGGGAGATCCAAAGACTAAAGGGGATCTCAGTCAAAGTGGGCCTTGCTTCGCAATACAAAACAAATAACTTGCTTTTGGTAACCCTGCATGACCTGGCATTCAGCTCCCTTATGGGCAGAAATCCCACCAAATGATCCTGCTTAGTTTGATCCTGCCAGCTTTGAAGCCAGCATATTGCTTTGTCTTATCTTCCAGGGACTGGATTTGCAGAGTTTGTAGCTAACAATAAATGTTATTAACTGCCTCCATGGAGAAACCCAAAATATCTCTGCAGTAATAATGATGGAACGGAGTTGCAGAGCATGAAGGGCACTGCTGTAACCTGAGAGACAACATTAGAAAGAAGGTGGAGGACTCCCCAGTGATAGCCTATTTTACCTATTATTGGGGTTCACTACAAATGCTCATGGTCGTTAAACTCATGTGAACGGATGCTGTCTCTGTAGAGCCAGGGGTGGTGAGAACAAGTGCCAAACTGTCCACAGGTTTTTCAGATACATGGGTCTTGTTAAAAATGTGACACATCAAAAGTGTTTTGCTCTTACTAGGTATGAAATGTTCTCAATTCTCAAGTGAGAAGAACAAATATTTAACATGCCGCAGCATCTGCTTGCAGCTTACCTGAGATTTTGACCCAGTTGAAGGCCATGTTAAAATTCCCACTTACTACAACTAGCATTTGAGCTAGCTTTCCAACTAGCTAGCGGTAGGGTAGCATCAAGATCACTAACAGCCAGTGAGGAGAGCAGTAGAATTCCATGCAATGTGCTAACAAATCCTACCTCTCTGCAGGGCAGATATGCAGCTGCATTTTGCAGTGCTGTCAGAGTTGTTTGCTGATAGTTGATTAGAGGGTTGCAGTAACAAAATTCAGTGTAATAAGGAGGAACACAGGAAATGTTGCTAGAAATGGGGTGCATGTTTTGTACGTTTTATCAATGCAAACCAAAAATGCCAGGACTATGATTCTGTTTCCTTACTGTGCCGTGTTTAAGAATCATTTGTTTGATCCTGGAGCCATGGTAAATCGTTGCACTTACCTAGGCAAACTGAGGCATGCCTAAATAATTCCTCAATCCATTTTGCCTAAGTAGAAGACCCAGAATCTTCCTTCTTTCAAAGTAATATCCTCTTTGTGGCTGTGATCCCTTAACTACACAGGGAAAACAAGGTTTTTAAAAGGGGGTCTTCAGTCAGAGAGTTTGACAGATTTTTCCAGTTTAACTGTTGTTCATTTTTCTTACCAACCATTCCTCCCTTAACTGTCCTTCTTCTGCTCTGTCATCTGATGGAAAAGGCTGATGACAGAATGAGCAAAAGAGGGGTGGAAGTAAGCCATTTTTGAAGGAATTTTCTGTTTTACACTGACTAGATAGTGGCTTAATAAACATGAACTAGCCTAGTCTAAAGAAGACTGTTTCTGAATCTGATCCAGTTTTCACAGTGCTGTTATACGTGCCATGATGTTAAACATCAAAAACACTTAATATCACATGATGCTTATTTTAACATCTTCCTGAAGCTGTATTCTTCTAAGATTGAAGTAACTTAGTGAAATATTGAATGAGATATTCCATACATATAAAGCAAGCAGCTAATGCATGGCTGAGTGGAAGTGACACAAGCAATAGCAGTCATACTGCTTTATTTTGCAGTTGAAGCTACTTAACATCAGGGATGTGGTGAGTAGGAAGGGACTGCATAAGCATAGGCATAAGCATAATGCTTCCTGGGGATAAATGCCAAGCCCCTGCTCAGCCCTTCCTGAAATAAAACCCTGGGAGGTTACAGAGGAGGAAATGTCCATTCCTTCTTGGCAGCTTCTCAGATGCCTCATTTGAGCAAAGCTTAATTTGGAGCAGTCTGGAGGTTCACCCAACAAGCCTTCTGGTTCAGCGCAGAGGTCATTGGAGAGTCAGGCTTTCCACATTCGGGCCTGATGTTCTTGTTTTCACTTCCAACTGCTGTGAAAGGTCTCTAACAGCTGACAGGGGCCACATAATTTTTCCTGTGGAGGAAAAAACCTGGTGATAGGTGCAGTGTTAGATCTCAGCCTGATTTCAACAGACTCACCTGGAAAATAAAGTGTGCCTCAACAAATCCCATGCTTTACCTGCCCTTTCCTTCTCTGCTTCACCTTGCGCTCTTTTCTTTGTATGGTTATCTTTGAACCTGGGATCAGGTAGGAGGGGAAAGATGGGGATGATCCTCCTGCTGGATCACGGGCATAGAAAACACACCTAGTTACAACCTAGTCTACAAAAAAGCCTGTGAACTAACTCATCTGCCTGAAGTGAAGCCATTTGAAAGCTGTGTGTCTAGTCTAAATTAATCAGTGACTTTAAAAGCGTAAATACCAATCAAGCATCTGGATCAAAGGAGCACAGGAGGATTCTCACATGTCATCTCCTAAATGTAACTGCCCTCCTGCAACTGCATTATCCCCCTTGTTTTACCAGTTCTTTGTTTCAAAAGCTATGCCAAGGGCTCAGCAAATATTTTAAATGCCTCTTATAATGAGGAAGAAAGTCAGGAGATTATATATGAACCTGGGAATCTCCCGTGCTAGGACAAAAGTGCACTGCAACAAATCAGCCTCTATTAAGCATTGTGCAGGCTGGGTGATATGCATGCAGCGGAGAGAGGAGGGTTTGTTGAAATATTCTCCCCTTCCACACTGAGATCATGTACGTGTTTATCTAATGGCTGGTATGTGCCTATCAATGGATTTGCTATGCCAGCGTGGCATCCTACGCCTCTCACTCTGTGAGCTGGTGTTCCCCAGCCTGCGCAGGGGGCTGCATGGCAGGCTGCACCGCCGCTTGCTCTGTTCGACCTCGCGGGAGGGGAGGTGAGCCTCCGCGAATGGCAGATGTGAGGGTTGATGTTTGCCTTATCTTATCGGTACAGGGTGTGTCCCGTGAAATCCACTGCAAAGCGAGCCTGCTGCTTTTGTCTCACATAGGCAATATGTGCGTGTCCAGAAGGTAGTGTTTCATCCTGAGCTCCTCAGAGGTTTGTGTACCACAACTGGGAGTCCTTCAGAGCTGGTTGTTGCAGCAAGCAGTCTTCGCTTGCTGTTAATTGTGGAGAGTTTTCTTATGGCTGTAACCATAACACTCGTGAGAAAAAAAATCCCAGCCATGTTCATTCCTAAGGGAGGTTGTTTTGTCTGTTTCCTCTGAGCTCTTATCTTCAGCCACCTGGACGAGTTCTTTCACAGTTAAGGGTCTTCCACTTGGACGTATCAATGGTACCTTGGCTTTTTCAAGGGTGGACTTCAGAGGATGGTAATCTACAACTGAAGAGCTGAATGCTTTCATGTCCGTATCTGCAGGTAATGGGGCTGGTCACACTTCCTGGCTCGCTGGAGGTTTGTACTGGATTGTGCTTAAGGTAGAGTGTGATCAAGGAGGCTTTGCTTTCTGGTTAAATGTTCTGTATGGCTTGGACCATACCACATCTTCCACAGACTAGTATATGTAGCCTGTTTCTTGGTTGAGGATACCTTGTCTTCAGCTGATAACTGCCAAGTCTATCTGTTTAGACTTCTCATTCCTCATAGCTTGTTCCCATTACATCTCCAAGATCCAGCACAAAGCCATGAAGTCCAGCCAATGTACTTCACTTTGACCATGCCAATGCTAGTGTTTGATTATGTGGTATTCTCAAGAAATGACTTTAGCTTAGCCTACTGCCCTTGCCCTCTCTCTTGATGTAGTCAAGGTTATGCTTGTATCCATTCAAAGGCGACTACATTCTGTAACTATTATGGCTTTGGTAGCAGTTGTTGTATTTCAGTAGAGCTAATAAAACTGGCTAGCAGACAGGTCACAGTCTCTTGGAGCTACTGCCTGCTAGAGCCTTCTCATGCCATGTTTCTCTCTCTTTTCTTGGGCTTCCCCTTGCAGTCATCACTTGTCTTTCCTCAAGAGGTAGTGTAAGTGTGGTCATTTTTCACTGAGAGCAGTTCTTCTGAATGATTCATTGCAGGCTGCATTCACTTTTCTTTTCCCAAGGTAAATGGGTACCTGCTAGGGAAAAAGTGGGTTTTCATAAATTTTCTAAATAAAGATAATCCAAATTCCTATCTCGTTAATAAAATGTTAATTGTACACAGAAAAGAATGCAAACTGCTCAGAAATCTAAACATAATTACTTATGAACATGGAGTGTTTATTGCTGTCAAAATTAATCACTTTTCAACTTCCAGCTGTTAAAATCCTTCTGGCAGATCTCCAAGCAATTCTCCTTCAGTTACTTCTCCCTCATTTAAATATTAGTGCAGTTCTCAGGCTCTTGTTGCAAAAGCAGCAATTTCAAATTGCGCTTCTTAGTTCTTTTAATCATGAACTGTCGGAAATTTATTCTGCTGCAAGGTCTTTTCTCAACTCAGATTTTACTTAAAGTTTATACCAATGAAGGAGGAACAATAATTTCATGTGTGTCTAGGCCTTGGTTGCAAAGTTTAGATGTAAACTTGCCAAGACTGACCAGAAATGAGCTTTGGGGCTGAACACTGCCAGGTGCTCAGCAGGTTGTTGAGCTAAATGGAAACTGAGCGCACTTGGCATTTTCTAAAACATGTAGTGCTTTAGCAGAAGCAGGATGCTCAGAGAGCTAAATGGAGATAGGAGGGTGTCTCTGGATGCACCTCTCTCTGTATCAAATAATACTAAGAATGAAATATCTGAAATGTAGACGCTGTCAGTTGCACCACAGTACATGTTTACAAGGACTGTTTTGAACCTCCATAAAAAGACTACAATATAGAAATTATTGGATCTAAGATTGCTATGAGAACTGTGGTTTGTTTTTATGTATGTGTATTTCTCTTTGGGCACTCTGGGACAGTAGGGACCCAAACAATTTCTTTGGGAATATGGGGTGAGGGGAAAGGCATTCCAGAGTCCTGGTGGTATGCAATCCAAGCAATCAGAGTTTTACTTGTGTGATGACAGATTATTTCTTGATCTATATTTCTGCACCTTAAGTCAGGAATCCATGACAAAATGATTTTCATGTCTGAGCCATGAGTGTTCACGCAAGGATGTCTACCAGCCTTAAAAACAGGATTGAAATACAGAGAAAAAGAACAATACAAATCTAGACAATACTATTTACTTACTTTACTCCAATCACCTGAGATCATCTTTTTTTCAAGCACAACTTTTATGTGTTTAAGGGAGAATAAACTTAATGATACAAACAAAGAGAAGTGACTCTTGTAAAATCTACTTCTGGTTCTGCAAACATGCATCTGTGTCCTGATGAGCAGCCGTGGTTTTGTCTGGAACAAGTGTGATGTGCTCCAGTTTTTAAAAATGTGTGTATTAGTTTTGCCTCTTTTCCAGAAGCAACAAAGCTAGATAATCTCTTATTTTAGCAATGAAAAAGCATCTGTGTTTGCATAGTGGGTATTTGTGTGGTGTCTCAGTTCAGGGAAGGCAAATAATCACACAGGATAGTAAAATATGGCTTAATTGTACAGCTGGAAGGTTGTATGAAATGTCTGTTCTCAGTGACATAAAATAAAAGTGTCTGAATCCAGACACTGTTAAACTGTTAAAGTGAACTATATGTGTCCAGCCAAGTTTAAGCTATATAAAACCTCTAAATTTCCTGGGAGCAATATTTTTTGATACCAACAAGTACGAGGTTTTTTCATCTGTTGTTCCTTCTTCAGTCCCTTTGTTAACACGTTGCTGCATCTGTGCACCCCTTGTGCCAGTGATCACATTGTGTTCAATGTCAGGTCTGACAGGGGAGATTATAGATGTAAGCTGGATGGAAGCCATGGACTGAGCAGTGTCTGTGCACATTTTTGATTGTTAGCTGCACCCTTTGCTTCTAGCCCACTGCCTTCAATTTGCTCTCCCCTCTTCCCTTTTCCTGACAGCCTCCTTCCCAAGAAAGCAGTTGCAAGCAAGTGAACAAATGTAATGTAGAAGCAAACTGCAGTCATAGGACAGCTGTACCATGTGGAAAGCAAATAACCTATTTTCACAAAATGTAGGGACTCAATATTTGTGAGAGCTCTGCTGTTGTGTTGAACTTGGTTGAAACTGGTCACAGGGTTTGCAAGTTATTCATCTAGGAAAGAGCACATAGGCAATGTAACTGCACAAATCTTGCACTCATAGAAAGACAAACTATTGCTTGATCTCCAAATTCAGTAAGGGCAGTGCAAAGTTTTCGTGTAGATGGTGGGAAGAAGCAGCCTGAATATAATCAAAAGTTTCAAAACATTACCTTGACAATACTATCTGATCCAGTATTGTCTCAGAATCTCAGAAATGCCCTTTTTCCTGCAGAAATAACCTTTGTTAGAGAAATTTATTGTTACACAAACCAATTGACGTCCCAGGATAAGAAACGTCTTTGCAAGCAGTGTAGGAATTTAAGTGCTTATTTCCAGGTGTTAGCATCTGTATATGTACAGGCAAATGTGGACCAATACCCCATGCACATACTTGGGTGTACCTACTGAGAACCTGTATATATGAAAATTTTGAAATAGTTTGGTTCAGCTTTAATTAAAAAAAAATAAAGAAGCAGAAACAATTTACTTTGAACTGATACAATTTCTGACACCCTAATTTCCTTTTAAATTTGCTTTATTGATTTAATTGAAGGTAATAAGGAATGGAATTTAAACTAAACAAAATAATCCATTTTACACTGAAATAGGAATATTGCTCAGGGCTGATCGATAATCTGGTCTTTCAAAGAAAAGGAGAAGGCTTTTTATCAGTGAAATTGGTTCTCAGCTGAAAATAAATTTCACAGAAAAGTGTACTTGGTTGTGGGAAATGCACGTTGTTGTTGAAGAGCCAGCCATATACTTTTGATGTTTACCCGAACATGGGTAACTTTGTGTTTACTTTTTCAAAAATACCCAAACAAAACAAGTATTGCTTTCCCTGACAAAGTATTCCTTTTTGTCACATTTCTTTGCAGAAGGTAAAAAAATAACTTACTTGTGCTGATTTAATTAAATAGGTGCAGATATAGTGTAGACAGTTTCTGTAAGACCTGAGGTTTTAAAAAGAAGCTCATCTTGTTGCAGAAGGGAAAAATGCCTTTCCTGTGGGGTAGAAGTGGAGTACAGTTTGTTAGACAGAAAAAGAGAAGACTTTGCAAAGCAAAATGTTGCTGATACAGCAGGCAAAATTGCAATTTGTTGTCATATATAACATAGGCAGCCATAGGGCTATAAAGAGGATGAGAAAGACCTTGGTGACACGCAAGAGCTTGACAGTGTGTAACTAAATGCTGCAGGAAAGAGGGTTCTGAACTGTGTCGCACAGCATGAGGTGGGAGTAGTAGTTGTTAATTCCTTGGCTTCTGTTATTCTTGATTTCCGATGGGGAAAGATGAGAAGTGGGCTCAAAATACTTTTCACCCACCTTCCTCTTTGCATCGAATTCACCGAGGGCAGAACAACCTTGCTGTCAGCTAGGGTAACAGAAGAGCTGCTCTGTATCCCCTGCAGGACGTTTTTCTCTGCAGAGCAGAGGGTTTGGGGAGCTGAGGAATCACTGCAATGCTGCCAGCTGCCTCCTCAGGCATTCTTGCACAGTGCTGTACTTCCAGGGCTCTGGGAATGGGAGGGTGACAGTAAACACAATCACATGAGAGCATCTGTGTGGGCAAGCAGCAGGAAAGGGAGATCTCGAGGAGGTTTTTGAAAAATGCCAGGTATTTCATAAAATCCTGACGGAATCCCTGAACCTTGTGATCAGCACATTGTTCTGCCTCCCTCCCTACTCCCCCCTGAAAAGGGAACAGCATGTTAGCTAAGCCAGGGGGTTTGCATCTGGTACTGCCCTGTGCTCATTCGTGGCTGGACTCCTGCGTTACCAAAGGAGCTGCCTGCATGGCGTGAAAGTGGCACAGGTGCTTGCCACAAGCAGCAGGGGCACCAGGCTGGACCCAAAGGCCAAGCCTAGAGACGCTTCACAAGGCTGTGGAGGCAAACTGCTCCTCAGGACCTTTCCATCACCAAGAACATCCCTCCAGGCAAGGCAGGGCAGGGATCTCTCCCTCTGCTCTGTGTGCCGACAGCCCATCTCCAGGATGTGCACTGTCTGCTGCTTTTATGGTATGCCTTGGAGGTCTACCGGGAAAAGAAAGTGAAATGACAGGAGTTAAAAAGGGGACAGAGAGCTAGAAGAGCCCAAGTAGAGGCTGGATTAAGAAGTGAGCTATAGTGGAGCATATAGTGGAAGTAGGAAAGTACGTAAAGTAAGAAAAGTGTTAGTAAAAAGAGGAATTGCTATGTTGAGACCTTTTTTCCCCCCCAGGCATTAAAATGCTTTAAAAATGGCATGTTTCAGCTTTCAAGACTGTTAATAAATAGCCATAGTTACAACACTATCCGTGTGCCTCTGCTGTAGCAACTTGCACTTACGTCTGGGCCATAAAAATTCAGCGTTACTTGGCAGAAAATTGTCCCAATGAATGTTGGCTCAGCATGTGGGCACAGCTGATAGTTTTTAGGAAGACAAAGATAGCTGTAGCAATGTTGGTGCCTCCAGAATGAATCTCAGATGTATGAAAATAAACGTAGTTGCACTTTATTCTTGATTTACGTTGTGGGAATGGGGACTACCCCTTGCTAGATTTTGCTTGCCACAAAAGAATATAGATTTGTTTAGGGATCTGAAACACACACGGTCTTACCCTTTCTTGCATTCTCACTTCACCCTGTGAAATACGACATACTTTGGTGGTGTTCATGAGTTAGGCCATGGAGAAAAAGGGGCCAATTCCCTATGCAGCCATTCAGAGCCTGTGTCTTGCCCTGAGAAGGGCCTGAATCTGGCCCTGACTGTTTATGTCACTTGGAAATTCCTTAAATTGTTTTCCTGCCATCTCTAATAAAACAGCGGTCCCAGCACAGTGCTAATCGCATGGGTATTCCTGGCCTCTGGGTTTCCTCAGCAAACAAAATAGTTCTTTTTGCTGCATTCCTCCTAGCAGCAGAAATATCAGTGTGCAGGGAAAAACCTATTGACCCACTGGATACAGGAAAGGCCCAGAGCTCAGCCCAGCGTGCATTTGATTATTTTCTCTGTTACTGCTCTGTCGATTTTCTCCTCTTCTTTTTCTCCCCTTAAGGCTAATGCAGGTAAGCCTGACAAAGCCTGTGGAAAAGAACTCGAGAAATTTGGAGGTTCCAGGGACCCACCGGGTTAATACACGTGTTTAAACGAGTTCTCATTTGCAGTGACCTGTACTTGTGTATCCCAGACATGTCTCAGCTTTTTGTTTCCACCACCCCACTGTCCCAGCTGTTGCAGTGAGTGTGGATGTTGCTGGTGGTGTTGCAAGGAAAGCAAGTATTGCAGTGTGCTGTGGCTGCCCTGCTCACCCGTTCAGTGTCCCTGCAGCCAGTTCACCTGTGACAACCCTGCAATGTCCCTTCAGGCTCTGTTGATGTATGTGTTGAAGCAACAGACATGCTCGTCTCCAGCCTAATGACCTTCTTGCTTTGCATTACTGCAGCAAATATGGAAATAGGCACTTCATTAAGTGAAAACCTGCTTAGACCACAGATGCATGTACAAGTTTGGCAAGTCCAACTGCAAACACATGATGCTACTTTTGAAAGTTATGTAGTCACAGCAATGGCAACTTACTCCCATAGTCAGTAGGAACTACATTTCCCACGCTTTCAGATACCTCCCTTTTGATGCATGGCTTGGTGATGCTTTGCACATTCATGTGTACTCCCTGCCCGTTTGTAAACACAAGCTGAAGTGTATTTTTGTCTGGGTTTACCTTTTGGGAGGCCTCCTTTGGCAACTCTAGACCTCAGCTCTGCTACTTCACGTGGGCTGTGTCATTCTGTAAGCAGACATGCTAATTCCAGTTGAAACCAAGAAGTCTTTAAAGTGATCCTATTTCAGAAGACAAAGCACAATTATTCTTCAATATGCTTTTAAGAGTAATTTTAGTTCAGTATGCTCCAACTTTACCAAATGCAAGCTGTTTTATGCACAGACAATAGGTAATGTGTATAGTTCCCACTTGGAGTTACTGCACCTATAGGATGCGGTGTTACGAGCACTGCTGTCATGAGCATCCAGACAGCGGGCTCTGGGTGGGTATTTGCAATGCACAGTGAGCACACTGCTGTTATACTAAACCCTCCCTGCAAACAATGCTCAAGGAAATAATTTGAGGTCCTTTATAGTCACCAGCTTTGTGTAAAGAGAAAACTGAGAGGTCATGGTGTGTGGAATGTAGCGGGTATAGGTGTCCTGTGAGAGACCTTCTGCCTTGCTCAGAGAGTCCTTCCTGAGTCAAAGGTGGCAGGTCCTAAATTCCGCAGTAAAGCCAAACTTTCTGAGTAGATGCAAGGTTTTTGCTAACTGCAGACTGGACTGTGAACAGGATGTAGAGATTTCAATGTAATTGCTTTAGGCCTTTTTCCAGAGTGCTGGCTTGGGATGGAGACAGGAAAAAGTCCTGTCAGGCAAAAATCCAGGATGAAATAGCATCCAAAAAAGACTTTTAACAGGAGACTAGGACACTCCCAATAGCCCTGACCTGTTCCAGCCAAAAAGGGGTGCCGGGTCACCTTCATCTCGTATAACAGTGTTGCTTTACTGGACTAGTTTATGTCTGGTGTTACCGAACAGCTAAGATACCCTCAGCAAGGGTAGAACCTCATTGTGTGCAAAGTATTTTTGCAGACATCCCCACACTAGATGATCTAAGATGAGTAGGAGCGTGGACAAGGAACTATTATTATTGCCTTTAGTAAATAGGAAACTTGTGGACAGAGTCTTTAAGTGAGTCGCCTAAAGTTACGTTAGAAGTGTGTGCTTTCACCGCTCCTGTCTAGCTCAACACCAGTGGCTGAACTTGTAGACTTTTATGTTGGAAAGCCTGAATCTCTTCAGCTTGATCCTGACTGTTGCATTAGAGTGATAAACAATGCAAATTAGAATAATAAAACAATCAGCCAGAGACTGGCAAACCACCAGGATAAGACTGTATTGTGTTTTCTAGGTGCTTGGATATGGAATTGTTATACTACCTGAGGCTTGTAACCTTGCACTGGCATTGTGTCACGTGATTAGAGGCTAACTGGATACAGCACTAACTTTTAAATAAGGTTACCAGGGAGAACTAGGCAACTATAAACCAGTAAAACTGACTTGAGTTCTGAACAAAGTAGATAGTATAATGAAGAATATGATCAGGAAGACACAGAGTATATGAGAAGACTCAGTATCGCTTTTACAAAGGAAAGGCATGCTTTGCAAGCAGTAGGATTCTTTGGAGTCAGCAGGCCCATAATATTGAATAAGTGATTTTTCAAAAGCTCAAGGTTCCTAAACTGCCATGGCAGGAAAAAAAAAGTTTCCTTTCAGGATTAAATGATTGATTAAAATACAGGAGGAAAAAAGGCTGTTTTTCCCAATGGAAATGAAAGTCACAAAGGAATTCTGCAGGGTCTATGATGAGATCTGTGCTATTCACCATGCTCATATGATCTGGAAGGAGGATGAACAGTGAGGTGACAAAATTAGAAGATAATACAAAAGTGTTCAGATTACCTGAAAAGGAACCTGATTGTAAAGAACCATGGAAGGATCTGAGATATCTGCGTGACCAGACAGTAAAGTGCAAGATTAAATCCCATGCTGAACACACAAGGAAACGCCAAAGAGAAAAATAACTTCTAGGTAAGTGATTTATGACAAACAAAAGAAGTAGTTTTTCATACCACACATAATTACATTACAGAATTGGTTCTTACAGGGGTCTATGGAGGCCAAGAGTGTAAATAGGTTAAAATAGTGACTGAAGAAGTTAAAGGAAGAAAGGAGTAAAAGGAGTGTGTCTCTTGACTTTGGAAGTCCCAGGCATGTGCTGATGATATACTGGTTTACATGGGGCATAATGTGGATAGTCATTGTGGCTCTGTCCTGCTTGTATTCAGGAAATTGTGCCTATTGACAGAGACAGCACAAAAGAATTAGGAAGAGGTTCGAGATCTGGACTTGTGATTTAATAAGATCAGAAATCAATTAGTGAATTGACTGTAGGAGAGGAGGTAAGAGTAACCCTTAGATGCAAGCTGGGACATCCCTTCTACTTCAGTATACTGAGGGTAATGCTGTTCAAAATCTTGTTATATTAGCTCAGTGTCTGAACTTCCTCTGAGTTTAAACACAGTCCTGAAAGCTAAATGAAATCAGTGAGGGCCCAATTTTCCAAGGAATTCAGCTGACATCTGGCTATCAAGTGGTGTCCATACTGTAAAAATAGTAGCTATTAATCCTTTGCCTAATTAAGATATGTACTGTGGAAAGGAATCTTTGAATTCCTCCAAATTGTTTTTTCAATGTGAGGAAAAATGATGTGCTTAATATGCTTATTTGTTAGCCTTTAATATGTTACTCCTAACAAATACCTTCCTGTCACTGTTTATTTAGTGAATCCTACATTGAAGCCTGTCCCCAGAGAAGGATCACGAAGCTACATCCTGTGGTTATATTCTCCTCCACCATAAAGGATGAGAGTGTATAATTGTGCTTCCAGACTGACAGTCCAGTCCTCAGAGGTGAGCAAGTATTTACTGTTGAACTAGAGAGTCAGTGAATGTCAGACAGAATAGCAGAAGGGCAAATCTTCACACTGTATAACCCAGGAGATTCAATCAGTAGAGAATGGAGAAACAGCATGGCTCCAAGGGCATGTTGGCCTCAGCTGTAAAATCTCTTTAGTAGATGGAAGGCCTCATTTTCCAGTATGACTAATCAGTTTTGTGCCAGTGCAAATCTGTTTGCTTCACGGGAAACTCTATTTATGGATTCAAGTTAAATTTTTCAGGCTGAACTTTTTTTTCCTGGCTGCACTTATGAAGTAGGGAAGGTGTTGATCCCTCCTTCTATTCAACAGATAGCAGTCAGCGTCCTTGTCTGTGATACAGGAACCTGGAATTCAAATTTCGATGTTCCCTCGTGTTTAAGAGGGTACTGTCACCCCTGGAGCTGCAGGCTTTCTTCAAACTTCTGTTTCACTCCCAGTCTCCTCTGTGCATGTTTTTTCACTCTGTAGAAAATATTCCTTGAAATTAAGATGGAAGTCCATATCCTACCTCTCAGGGGTATTTATCATGAAATTATAAAGTCATTTTCTTTCCCTTTGGTTTCTGAGTATTTAAGTATTTTATAGCAAAATGGAACATCAGTTGGATAAATTCAGAGTAATTATATATATGTATCATGTCACCTTCCCTTCTGAATACCATATAAAACATTATTCAGGGAATATCCAGAAGTCAATTCCTTGCTCTATGGATTATTGATTAATTAGAGAAACTTGTTCCACCTCACTGGTTTAGTAGATGGGGCCTAAGACTAGCCCTTCATTTTCATTGCTTTTTGCTAAGTGCCTTTAGGATCTGATTTGTTGTTTTACTTTTTATTAATGGAACTAAAGGTTAAGACATTTAAATTCCACCTGGACTGATCTGTAACTTCTTTTTTTGATTTGACTGCCAAATCAAAATCTCAGCTATTTATTTAGACCTGTATGAGACACAAATTCATTATCTGCTTACTGGTACCGGGCTTTTGTTAATATAAAATGACTATCCATACCACCATTCAGTAATTTTCCTTATCAATGTCACTTCCCGTAATATATGCCACTGTAGCTGTTTTTTAACAAAGCTTAACATTGATTTTTCTTGATATATAGCTTTTCATTCTATTTCAGCTAATAGGCAGTACTTCAAATGAATCCTTTTAGTTCAGGAAAGTAAATGGGAGCTATGCATAACTCTACTGTGTTCAACACTATTTAATACCTTTCAGTAAGCATCTTTGCTGCACTAAAGTCTATTTGCATACCAGTGATTTTGCCTGCTACAAGTTGCCTGCATTCTTTTATTTTTTTTTTCCAGATGAGTCAAGTTAACCTATTTGCTTCAATCCAAGCAGCCATAAGTATGTATATTCACAGGTCTTTTTATGCTATAACCCTTCTTACTCCACCGCACATTGCCAGTTGCCAGAATACGTCGCAGCCATGGGATCTTGCTCCATCCACAGCTGCTGCCAGACTCTCATTTAGTGCACACATCCAGCCCAAAGGTTGCAGCCATTAATCTCAAGGGCAGCCCTTCTGTACTTTCTCATGGTCTCATCACTTTGACAGTAGCAGCAATATTGCTGCCTCCTCTAGGGAAGTCCACTAAGCAGCTGCAGCTGTGGCACAACTCCCTGCCCGCCTCCTGAGTGGCACAGGCTTCTGAGTGCCTTTCATACCTTAATTCAGGTTTCTCTGCTGGCTTCCTCTTTGCTTGGCAGAGCAGCTCATTGTATTGCATAGGAGCTTGCTAACCAGAGTGACTTAGCTGAGTGCTGGTGAGACTTGTGCCTGTGCTGTTCTTGTGGCCATTGCTGTTGCAAGTGTTTGTGTTCAGTCCAGATATTATAGAACAGCTGGTTTAGCCCATTTTTCAAAGTACTGATTTTCAGGTAAAAGCACTGAAGTCGCTTTATTTATGAAGAACATGTGCATGCAATAGCAACGACCATATAAACTTTGATTAAACTAATGGCTGACAAGATGCTCAGATTACTAAGGTCTCACTGTTAGAGACAGGGATCTTTTTCTCACATCCCCTTCACTGCCGGGTATTTTCACCCTGTCTGTCCCCAGATTTGAATTCTCAAGGATTGATGGCAGGATGTTCTTAGAGGGAAGTCCCACTTTTGCCATTTGTTCTGCTTGGTAGGTCACTGGACCCCAGAGCTCTGTTTTGTATCAATTTCCTTCCCATTGTAAGACCATGACAAACTATTGCAATGATGGGAACTACAGAAATTAGACACTTGCAGAAGAATACTTTCCAGATACAGTAACTGAGAGCATTGTCACTCATTGCAGGGTGCTGCAGTTGTTAAGTGTCCCCTGAAATGTTGAGAAGAGTTCATAATCTACACCAGGCAATGACAACACATTTGACATGACACTGGATTCACAAGCATAAAGGAATGCTGTCCCTGACAATCTACAGTGGTGGGGACCTGGTCTCGGAGATGAACCTGGCACTCATCGCTGTAGCTAAGCCAAGCAGAACAAAGGCTGGCTTTGAGAATCAGCATTTTTATGCATGCAAACCAAATTTGACTTCTGCTTCAGCAGGTAAAATAGGCATTAATTCTACCAGTGATTGCAAATCTACTAGGCACTTAAAGAGCTCCTTGAAGACTGTTTACTGTTTACCTGGATATCAGTGGCACTCTGAATACCACAGAAGTTTTTTAAGAGCCATAGCTTGCAACTATTATAGACTTAAGTTTTCAGACTCTTAAGAAAAGAGTAGTGTCACAGTTCTTTGTGCTTTAATTTATTACTGATTAATGCTGGGCTAGTGAGAATCTGGTACTTCCAGCTGTGATTGATTTCATGGGCCTAATTTTAAGCTGGGGGTTAACAACAGATTGTGCGCTCTGATCATTTCTTCAGGGAATAAATAATCTAAGAAACATAAAGACAAAGCAGAATCTTTGACTTCTACTCGTTGGTGTAACTCACTTGAAATCACTGATATATTAATTATTAGTACTATCACAATGATGAAGACACTCTGTTCCCAAGAACTGAAATGAATACAGTTCCCCTGTTCACACATTTCAGGATCTGTGTGAGGTCACGTACTGAGCTATGCACCCTAGTTTTCCCCCTCTTCGTGTTTCATGACCTCAGCTGACGAACAACAACCTCACTGATTTACCAGATTCCCTGGGAATACTGTAGTATGCCAGCTGCAGACAGACCTGACACCTACCTGAAAGCATCTTGTATTAATATGGGGAATGGCGACATTGCTGGAAATCAGGCTTGTTTGTTTCCTGGCCTCTGTGCACTGACTATACAGCTCCATTGCTCCCGCTCCTGCTCTGGCCTGCTTTCACGTCACTGGTCGATTTTCCTCCTGACATCAGGAATATCAAACTCAGGAGAAACAGGCTCCTCAAGCTGTTCAGGTTGCCCTTTCCCAGCAGAGGCATGTGCAGACGACGGCTCAGACAGAGCAGGACTGAACCAGCCCCAGTGAATGCTGGTGGTGTTATTTTTGACAATCTTTTTGTAGCTGTCTGAAAGAAGAAAAAAGACAAAGTTGAAATGTTAATTGTTTGCAACAAAAGCTGCTAAGGAGAGTTTCTTGGCTTGGCACCTGGGGACGTGTACAAGGCTGTAACAGGCAGTGCAAGCTATTTTGAAATCTATTGGGCTTTTTGTTGTTTTTCCTTTTCCCCTCAGATATCACTTGACAAAAAACAGCCCTCCCATGAAAAAAAGGTGTGATCAGAGGACAAGGTGGGAGCCAGGAACTTTCTACCCATACTCTAGCATTAGTCCTCTCTCTGGTGTTAGCACATCCCTCTGGTTCAACATGAGGATCTTCTATAATGGGGCTATACAATGGGAATAATCATACTTAATGAGCTAGCATTGGATGATGGATGTGCTTTCCTCTCTTTCAGAGACATAGGGTAGTCATCAACCTGAGTGTGCCCATGAGGAAGGCTGCACTTCCAAATTGCTAGGGCAGGGCAGGGAAGGTAGTAACTCCCAATCATGTGCTGTGGGGATGGTCCCTTGCCCTCACTTTCAGTTTGAAGTAGTTGCTAGGGCTCTGCAGAAAATGTGCAGATCAGTTTGTGCGTAGAATGTGCTACATTAGAGCTACCTGTCCTTGCAATCCCCAATGGCGTACTCCATCTGCCATCCATCGAGACCTTCCTCCTCTGGCGGGGACAGGGGGCCCAGTTTGAATGGGTGAAATACAAGACCTCAACTATAAACGTCTTGTGGCATGCTCATGGCAGCCTTCCACTTGTGTATTGGAGCCTGAATGGTCAAAGAGCAGGACTCTGGATTTCTCAAAAGGGATGAGAGACGAATGGAAGGGCCCAGGCTCAACTAGAACTTGATTTGGCCACTGCAGTTAAAGATGAGAAAAAAAAGTTTCTATAAATACATTGGCAGAAAAGGAGGGTCAAGGAGAGTCTCCGTCATTTGCTGGGTGCATAAGGTAGTGTAGTGACAGAGGATGAGGAAAAAGCAGAAGTGCTCAATGCCTTCTTTGCCTCAGTTTTCAATACCAAGACGAGTTGTCCTCAGGATGCCCTACCCAAAGAGCGGGATGTTAAGGATGAGGAGCTGAGTGAAACCCACATAATCCAGGAGGAGATGGTTAGCAATTTGCTGTGCCAGTTAGACCCTCATAAGTCTATGGGCCCCGATGAGATTCAACCCAGAGTAATAACTGGCAAAAGAACTTGCCAAACCTCTCGCAATCATCTACCAGCAGTCCTAGTTAACTGGAGAAGTTCCAGCAGACTGGAAGTTAGCAAATGTAATGCCCATCTACAAGAAGGGTTGGAAAGACGATTCGAGGAACTATAGGCCTGTCAGCCTGACCTTGGTTCCAGGCAAGGTTCTGGAAGGGATCATCCTGAGTGCTATTACACAGCACATGCAGGAAAATCAGGGGATCAGGGCCAGCCAGTATGGATTTATGAAAGGAAATATGAAAGACCAATCTAGTTTCCTTTTATGACAAGGTGACCCGCTTGGTAGATGAGGGAAAGGCTGTAGATGTTGTCTACCTAGACTTTAGTAAGGCCTTTGACATGGTCTCCCACAGCATCCTCCTAAATAAATTGGCTGCTCGCAGCTTAGGTAGGTGGACTCTTTCATAGGTAAAAAACTGGCTGGATGACCAGTTGGCAACTGGTTACTAGCGGTGTTCCCCGGGGCTCAGTTTTGGGGCAAGTGGTGTTTAACATCTTTATAGATGATCTGGATGAGGGGATTGAGAGCGCCTTCAGTAAATTTGCAGATGACACCAAGTTGAGTGGGAGTGTCAATATGCTGGAGGGACCTGGACAGGCCAGATCGATATGCTGAGACCAATGGCATGAGGTTCAATGAGAGCAAGTGCCAGGTCCTACACTTTGGCCATAAAAATGCCATGCAGTGTTACAGGCGGGGGGAAGAGTGGTTAGAAAGTGGTCAAGCGGAAAAAGACCTGGGGGTGCTAGTTGACAGCCAACTGAACATGAGCCAGCATTGTGCCCAGGTGGCCAAGAAGGCCAGTGGCATCCTCGCTTGTATCAGGAATAGCGTGGCCAGCAGGACTAGGGAAGTGATTGTCCCTCTATACTCGGCACTGGTGAGGCCACACCTCAAGTGCTGTGTTCAGTTCTGGACCCCTCACTACGAGGAAGACATTGAGGTGCTGGAGCGAGTCCAGAGAAGGGCAACGAAGCTGGTGAAGGGTCTGGAGCACAAGTCTTATGAGGAGCGGCTGAGGGAACTGGGGTTGTTTAGTCTGGAGAAGAAGAGGCTGAGGGGAAACCTTATCGCTCTCTACAACTGCCTGAAAGGAGGTTGTAGTGAAGTTGGGGTTGGCCTCTTCTCTCGGGCAACAAGTGGTAGGACAGGAGGGCATAGTCTGAAACTGCACCAGGAGAAGTTCAGGCTAGAAATTTGGAGGCATTTCTTCACAGAAAGGGTCATTGGGCATTGGAATGGGCTGCCCAGGGAGATGGCGGAGTCACCATCCCTGGAGGTGTTTAAGAAAAGACTGGACGTGGTACTTAGTGCCATGGTCTAGTTGACATGGTGGGGTTAAGGCAAAGGCTGTACTCGATGATCCCGAAAGTCTCTTCCAACCTCATCTATTCTGTGGTTCTTTGATTCTGTGAAGACATTCAGAGCAAGATAAGTGGGGCAAGGCAGGTTGGCAAAGCGCTATGGGAAAGTGAGAATTGCTACCATAGCTGGCCTTTGAGGAAATGACTCTTTACTCTATCCATCTGCCTCCCTGTGACCTTCTTCTAAGTTTTAGTACAATGTTTATGTTCTGAAATAATTAAAATTTGAACAAATCTTTAGAAGGAGATGCTTTATGTTGTTTCTCTTGCAGGAATTTGTTTTCCCATAAGCATCACATGAATTTTGTGTCAAATCTAAAAGCAAAGTGAGTAGTTTTGCCTTCTTTTGAAACTGGAGGAATAAAGGCTGCATCACTTTATTCCCCTTGGGGGGGGTGGGGGGGGGAAATTCTACGGCAGGGAGCTCCTTTGGCCTAGTTTTCAACCCTCTCATGAAACACACACCGCAGGTACATAATTAATCTAACTCCTCTCACCCAATTTTGAGTCCTCATTGCTTCTTCTCAAAGAAAAGCAAGCATTGAAGAAGTAAAGATTAATAATAATAAAAACATGGCTCAGGACAGAGCACGTGCTTCGTAGATTACATCAATTCTAGCTGGAGAAGCAAAACTTGATGGCCTGACACACAACCATCTATAAAAATCCCTTGAAGCTACCTCCATGGTAGTCACCGTTCTTATTAGTATGCAGGGATGTTGCTCCTTATATCCTCTGTCTCATCCCATTCTCAGCCAACCATGTAAGCAACTGCTTCTTTTGAAAAAATAATGCTGAGAATTGCTCATGGTCTTTAAATTAAGCACACACTTAAGCTCTTGCATGGCTTTGCAGTGCGTACCACCTTTCAAGATCAACCCTATAGCTGCTCTGTTGTTTCCTCACATTATGTGTCTCGTGTGGGCTGCTGGAAAACTAAACAGCTTTGCATGCTGTTCACTGACAGTGTGATTTGCATGAGTGTCTGATTAAAAATAATGAACGCTTTGCTTTCCGACATCACCCCTTGTCTGTTCAGTGCAACAAGAAACTAAGTTGACATCCTTGACTTTGCCTCATACTGAGGTTTTAATAAGACTGTAGATACGCGAGTATCAGATTACTTCTTGGTGAGAACCAATTAGCTATTTCTTGAGGGCACTTGACCTACTTCCAACCATAGTAAGTAGTGTAAGTAATGTAGTGTTCAGATGACAAAACTAAATCTTATCCTTTATGCATTAACAGTTCTGTTATGGCCAGGGCTTATCCTGTTTTACCCGGTTACACTAATGACTCCAGATTCTAAGAACTCAGGGTGGCTGCGATAATTACTGACAAAGATACTTTTATTTAGAAATCAGTTTTCCTTGAAGCCATGAAAGCATTTTTTGGAATGAAAATATCTGCAACATGGAACAAATGGATAAGTTTGGAGCTTGTTTGTTTTTTAAGGTCAGTGCTTAATCCTGACTGTTCCGTTGTGAAGTGTGTATACCACAAGGGCTACACTGAAATTATTTTACACCTGGGAGCTGATTTTCCTTAGGCTATTGACCAGTTCAGCGTTTGCATCATGTAGATGCATATGACGTGATGTGAGGAAGGCAGAAGTTATCTCCACAGAGATAATGCTGTCTCCCAACCTGCACCTCAGCTCTGCTGGAGATCATACCTGATGCTTGGAAATTACAAGAAACTGAAGATACCTGACATCCACAGTGCTCCCAGTGATCTTGCTGCACTAGTTTGTCTTGCTTAGTGGTGTGTATGTCTCAAATGGCCTTCAGCAGATACAGTAACAGAGCCCATGAATAAACAAAAGGTCTTACTGACGGTGCATCCCTGTGGTAGGCCCTGAAGATGTGTCTCAAAGTTATCTGGGATTTTGTTATTTCTCAGTCAGCAACTGTGTTCAGCCTGACTTTGCAGGATTTTGTGTAGGTGTTTCACCACACAGCTTGTAGCATGTCCACAGAGCTTGCTTTCCCATGCAGGCATAACAACGCTGATGACTGAAGGCAGACAATGTGCAGCCAGTGTTCTTTTTCATACAGGGCTTACGGGGTGGATCTGATGGGTGCTGTAGCTGACCACGTTCTGGAGCTGATTTTCGCAATCAGCAGAGTCTTAATTTGTTTTATAGCACTCCAGAAGGTTTATACCCCATGTACAGGGATTCACTTGGCTTTGGCCAGCTTTGACATCAGTGATTTCTATGAAAACTATTTGTATGTTGGGAAAAACACGAGGAAGTGCATTTGTGATGTGAAGAAGCGCTACCCCCACTCCAGGCAGCCTTCCAGCTCCCTCCTGCCAGAGGTCAGCTTTCTTCACTTGGGAACTTTCCCAGCACAGGTGGTTCCTCTAGTGCCACAGGGCTGATGTTGCAGCTTGCATTAACTCTTCTCATTTTCTCAGGGTAACAGGGAGACTAAATAGGCAGCGCTTGTCAATCAGTAGAATTGTGGGGTCCTTATGTTCTGCTTCCTGTGAGGGAGTATGTTGCACCAATTACACTTGTATGTGCCTCCTTTCTCTGTGGATCAGCTAAACACTTACTTATAAGGAATACTGTGCCCTGAGAAAAGACACAGAGGCAAAGAGACGACTCAGAGAGCCCATGAGAGTGCTGTGTGATAGTGGGCTGGGCTGGCTGGAGCATGGGGGGCGGGGGGGGTGTGTGTGTTAGCCTTCCTCTTTGAGGACAGAGGCTCTTTTGGCTGTGCTTCTGCCTTTGGCTTCAAGCTAAGATTAACACTTGGTTGCAGAGGCTTCTGTTCCTGCCCCTAGCAGAGTTTTGCATTGTCATTCAAATAATTTTTCCCCAGTGCAAGATCCTCTTGGGAATGGAGCAAAACAGCAGTCTGCTTTGTCCTGCAAGGCTGGGAGGGCTTTGGGCCATTCAACACTGCAGGAGCAATTCAGCACCCCAAGAAGATCAAATTTCACTGTAGAAAAATTCAAAAGTAAAGGAAGCCCTGGCTTGAGGTTCTACAGACTAAACAGATAGAAAAGGAATGCAATATTTCTAGCAAATAGTGTGGGCATGGGCAGGTGATAGGATGTAACTGAGATCTGCCATACCACCCTCCACCACTGCAGCTGACCACCTGTATGCTCTTAGTTCACCCATGGTGTCCTAAAATATTCTTTCCCCCTTCATTTGAATTTCACCCATTTTTCTGCTTGCAAAATAACTGTATAAAGATTTTGGAAAAATTTCATGCTCCAAAATTCGCAATGTGTGATACATATTCATTTTAGCTGTCTATAGGCAATTGGCCAGGACTGTTCTATGCATTACTGATTGTTCATTGTCAGTGAGGGATGTTGGACACTGAAGGCACGTGGTACCGTTTTGCAGACAGACTGGCTGCCTCTGTAAGCAGCGCTCTACTATGGAGGTGACTCTGCAAACATTTATAACTTGAGCTAACTCATGAGCCTTTCTGGAAATATTCTTGTGAATTAGATCTTGCTAGTCTAAACAGTGCAGAAAGCAAACAGAGAAGATTATGAAAACCATCAAAGCAAACCGGTGGTAACACAGGCAGTTTGGATGAATGTTAATGAAAATGTCTCTTTTTATTACAACTTTAATTTTAATTCACTTTAGCCACATTCAACAGGTGAGCAGTTATACAGACCTGTCAAACAGAAACATCTTTAAAACTCCCTTTATTTTGTGAAATAAACACTTTTGAGACTTACTGATGTGATTTGTTGCTGTTGGCTAAATTCTTTGTATATCCAAATGAATTTATTCTGTAAGTTTGTGGAAACCTACTAGCACACACTGTGTATTGAACTGGAAAGTTACAATTTTTCTACAGCTGTTGTAAGAAAATGAAGACACATTTCTGATGGACAAATATGTTTGGAGGTTGGAGAGTATTTCTGTTACTGATCTGTGGCTTATTCACAAAAGATTTCATACAAGACTGAAATCCCCTTCTGTGCAGTGAAGTTTGTAGGAAGGATTTTGCAAGGAAGTCAAAGTAGTAGCAGGGATTTTTTTGGTAAGCTGATGGTTCCCAGTGTGAAACAGTCATTGTACAAAGATTTGAGAATGGATGCTGATCTTTCAGCTTTTACATTTTTGTCATTGGAGGAATTAATCTGAATAATGATGGAAGTGTTGAAATAACATTTGAAAAAAATTAGGTTGTCTACAGTGAAGTGATTATGAAAGCCTTTTCTACATCCAAGTAATGTAAAATGCACCACAACCATGTATCAAGGACTTCTAAGGTTTTTTAGTGTGTAAAAGTTGTAGCAGGATTAGGTTGTTTTCTGCAGGGCTAATTCTGAGTTTACTGCAGAATTGGATGGAAACTAAAGACTTAATTCTGAAAGCAATTCAGGTGGGTTTCCACTGTTTCTCCAAGGAGCTGGCTGGTGAACTGTGCTTTGCCGCAACTGAAAAGTTGTGGGCTTGCTCCCACAGTCTTAAAGTAAAGCTCAGCTTGGTCAGACAGTAAATGAATCAGATGGGAACCATGCAGGCCTGAGCTGGGGTGATTGGGCAGGGTGAAATAGGAGTTACTTCAGCTCTCTACTGTAGAAATACGTGGGGCGCACAACTTGCTGGGGTGATGCCTACAGCTTGATCTTACAAATTACCACAGCATCCACTGTATTTTATGTGGGATGGGCAGGAAGTGGTTATGGGCTGTAATTTGGACGTCTGATGTAAAAGTTTCATTGAGTGTCTAAATCAACTGTGGCAGAAGGTCTGTTGCACTGAGGATTCATATGATCTGGCAGAGGGAAGCAGAATGCCTGCTAAAGCTCAGTGCTGACCAAGTAAGCTCAGTTGTGACTCCAAAAATACTGGCGTGGTGGAAGCTGTAAAGCAAGTGTGAAGGGAAAGGCCAATGAATGTGGACTCATGAAGATGGAGTTCAAGTGTAAATAGCTGCAAGTACAGCCAAAGTTGACAGACCAGATGCAGGCAGCCTGCAAACTACTCTGTGGTCTGCTGAGGCTGTGAATTTCAGCTCAGGAAAACCCCTGTATGTGAAGACAAGCTTTCTCTTTTGGGATTGCCACTTTCCCCTAAGTATGACAAAGTACCTGGAAATTGAAAAATAAAGACATTTCAGGAAACCTTTCTGCTCCAAAAAGATTACAAGGTATTCCTTGAGATAAATGACAAGCTATACTTTCTGCATTCTGCACACATGCAGAAATAGCACTTACTTGATTTGCAGGATGAACCAAACAGATTTTTTTGCCAGCAAGTGTGTCTTCTTGCCACCAAAACCAGCAGTGAGAACTCACAGTTTAATGATTTCAAGGCCACCTTTTGCATGTATGGAAACTGGAGTGTTGACCACTCACCTTTGTGTGAGGTAATCTGTGAAGCAGCTCCGTGTAGGTGTTACCTAAGTCATTGCACTGTGTGGCTGGAGACAGTGTCATTTCCCAAGATCTGCAGGCCCATTGAACCAAGTACTGGGGAGAGTATGTGTGCTTACTTGTTTTACATGGGTTTGTCCATCTGTTGATATTCCATTTACTCTGAAGATGAATGAATATCCTCTTTAATTTCCAAGTATTGTGATAGTGATGTTGTTACAGTGTCTCCAGGCATGCCACACTGTTCAGAAAACAGCAGGTAGTAGGACAGTACCTGAGGTCTCTGCAGCAGATACAGCACAGGATGGGAGCTGGTGGGTGGCTGACGGGGAATGGCAGAGGAAGAGCAAAGGTTGCTTCCCTAGAAGGATAGTGTTACCCCACAGAGGTAAGGGACCAACTTGCAGAGGGGTTTGTTGAGGTGAGTTTCCACTGTTCTCAGTGCGGTGCCTCCCCAGGGAGAGGGCTCCGCTGTGCTGGTGAAAGCCTGGAGTTCAGGCAAGCTGTTGCAGTTGAAAGTGGGAAGTACTTTCCTACTATCTGCTAGTCTTACTCCTACCTGAATGCTGCTTATGACCTGTACTGATTTAGGTTGCTCGCTGTTACTCAGGAAGGATTCTGCATGGAAAATTATTCACTTGCTGTATAGCAATTGGGAGTCTGACAGCAGTTAGTATTCTTATTTACGGGTATAGCAGAATGGATACATGGCCCAGTAACACCAGGAAAATGCACTGAACTAAGATATCTTGAAATGTTTAAGGCCACTGTGAATGGAAATGCTCACTTCACCTCTCTGTTAGATACCTGCGTTAAACCAGGTAAAAAATTCTGCAACAGCTCTTCAGGCTTTAGAAACAACAGCGACTGGTACAGAGGAAAAACCCTTCCTGAACCCTTCATTGCTCTCTTCCATGGAAATGGGGATTCTTTATTGAAAGAGAGGTAGTGACAAGCCTATGGGGTGAAACATGCATCTCTCCTGCCCCCAGCACTGATGAGTAAGTGTGGAGCAGTTTTGTATCTTCACCTTTTCCTTCAGACCTTCTGTGCTACAAAAGCGGGGGTGTGACCTTTTCATTCACACGGTTCATTGATTTCCACGCTTGATAATGCAGGTCTTTCCTCTGCCCTTTGACACCAAATTAAACTTTAATTCCAATGAAGGTGGAAGGACTGCTGAGTGGGGGTTCTGCTAAACTCTCAATGAGATCTTCTGGGAGTTAATTACACTGCAGGTCTCTTGTCCTCGCAGCTCATTAAATCCCATCCCCCTCCCTGATCTGCTATTTCCAGCTAAAAGCAGCTGCTTGTCCTGAAGCGGCTGCTATCTTTCCTAGCTAATAACTGCAGCTCGCCTGCTCCTTTTGCTTTTTTATGGGGAAGGCCTCTCTTGCTGATAGCAGCTTGATTTGCATGCTGTCAGAAAAGCTTATCGGCATTGCCATGGAGGACAGTAAAACAAACTGGTCAATTAGTCATGTACAGCTCATTTTGATTCTTGTGATTAGTTATTAACATAAGTAAACAGAAACCCGCTTCAAACTTTGTACTTTTAAAAGGCAAAGTGAACAGCCTATTAGTACTTCGGGGCAAATAAGAACAAGGAGATCAATGGCAGGCGTGTAATTCATCACAGTAATTAAATGGGTTTAAATACTGTACTAATCTCAATACTGCTCAGGAAGCTTATTTTTTCTAATATCACAGGGGAAAACAGAGGCAGTGGGAGATAGTCCTTCTATCTCCAGAAAGTGAAACAGAAAGTATTTCATCAGCTCAATTTTTTTTTTTCCACAGCAATTTTATTACATGCTATCCTTTCACCTTTCTGATCTAACTGCTGAAACACTCTGTGCTAGGAACAAAATTCTCCTACCTCAGCAGCTTCTGCCTGCACTGCACAAATGAGCAGTGCCGTAAGGGCCCTTGCTCTTGCAAGCAGAAAGCAGCGATTCTTGCTGTTATTTCTAGTTTCACTAAGTCTCAGGTGACCTTTCTGAGGCACATTGGCTGCTTTGATGCAAACACAGGGCTCCTAAGCATTGGAGGTGAGCCTGCATTTACTAATTCTCTTCTGGACTTTGCCTTGGACTTTGATTCTCACAGCTCTCGGAGTTTTGTTCCTCATGCTGTGGAGATGGGAAGGACTCCAGCAATACATTTCCGAAATGAATTTTGTTCAAGCATATACTCTGTACAGTATGGCTGACCACAGGCATCGCAAAACCACAAGCCAGGCTTTGAAAAATCATGAGAGCAGCTTGAAAATCCTGACATTCCTTTTGTTTTTAAAACATTCTGAGGTCTTTTACTTGTCTTCTAGGAAATAATTTCTCTTTCATGGTGTCATTTGCCACACTGTTTTCCCACACCTTTTTCTTGTAAACAAAACCTGAAATTCTCCCCAAATCACCTTTAAGAAAGGTACTAAATGTACCCATGAGAAAAGACTCGGTGAGGAGGAATCTATAAACCCCAGTGCTTTATCTCCAGGAATAATCCTCTTATGAAGTCATTGCAAACTTGAATTTATAAATATCATATGTCATCCATTTTTTAAGAGGATCCTAAAGAGGACAGTTCACACTATGGATACCATTCAAAGGTTTGCCCTTCTCACCAAAGTAACAGGATCTAGGTTCTTCTAGCTCTTCACAGTACCTAACATCCCCATGCCCCAACCTCTCCCATCTCTGGATGCTGCCATTTTGTACATATCATGGAATAGTCTAGGTTGGAAGTGATGTCTGGAGGTCTCTAGTCCATACCTCTGCTGAAAGCACTGCAAACTGCAATGTTATACCAAGTTGCTCATGGTGTTTTCCTGTCAAATTTTGAAACTGTCCAAGGATGGAGAATGGAGATCCCATGATGTCTCTGGGCAGCCTGTCCCAGTGCTTAACAACTGTCATGGTGAAGAACATTTTCCTTATGGCCAGTTGGAATTTCCTTTGCTGCAAACTGTCATCTCTATCTACTGTCCTTTGATTATACATCTCTGAGAAGAGGCCAGATCTGTCTTCTCTACAGCCCTCTTTTCTATAGCCCTCATTAGGTAGCTGAAGGCAGTTATTAGAGTCCTTTTCTTCTCTCCTTGCTTCCCTTAGCCTCTCAAACATCATATGCTCCAGCACCTTACTATCTTGGTGGCTTTCCTCTGGACTCACTCCCAAAACTGAACACCACCCCAGATGCAGCCTCGTGAGTGCCAAATAGAAGTAAGTAAATCATCATTTCCCTTGACCTACTGGTGATACTCCTGCATTACTGCAAGAGCTTACCACTGATTCATATTCAGCTTGTTGCCCATCAGGACCCTCAGATCCTTTTCTGCAGAGTTGTGAAACTAGAGAGCCTCCAGCCTGTACCAACACATGGGGTTGTTCCTTCCCACATGCAGGATTTCGTATTTCTTAGTTGAACTTCACAGTAACTGTTTTGGCCCGTTCCTCCAGTGTGAAAGGTAGCCCTGCCCTCCTGCATCTTGGCTGCTCATCCCATTTTGTCAGACCTGTGGAGGATGGAGAATGCTGGCAGCAATACTACTATCTCTTGCAAATATACCAAATATTTCATCCCTTGTTTATTCCTTCTTGCAATGCACAGATCCCTAGTGCCTATGGTCACTGTCCTCCTCTTCAGGGCAAAACGGCTGAGGAAATAGTTTATACCATAGTGATCTGTCATGCAAAGAAGCAACATCTGTCTCTCCACCTCAGAGGGTATTTTGGGACACCATCCTCCCCTCCCAAGTGCAGCTTACTGTAACTCTTCTGTGCTGTGCAAGTGGCAAAGATTGATGAGTCTGCTGCTTGGATTTGTGTATGTGCTGAAGGCATACAGTGTCCATTCAGAAGGCAGTCAATTAAACAGCAGGCAGCTTTGCTGTGACTTGCTGTTAGAAGCATAGGCAAGGAAGGGCCACCTGCACACCACTTTAGTAGCTTTAACAAAATTTTTGGTTTTAATGAAGTATCTTTTTCATGGAAATGTTAGCACAGAATCAAATGCCCTTTCCTATTGGTTCCTGTCATTGAGGAGGGTTCATTACAAATAGCTGTCACAACTGCTAACTTGGGAGTACACAGAGAACTATACTTCCCCATCTGCAAAAGCAAAACCTCCCATGACTTCTTTAAGAGTCTACTACTGACATAGCTGGTGTCAGTGAGTAGTACTTTATTCTGCAAGTGGCATTAAGGTGTTGAAGGGCAGGCTTCTGGGAGCAGTGGACAAAAGAACTGATGTTTCTATCAGGTGCTGTTCCTTTCTTGCCCTAATTTTCTCTCTGGAGCTGAATATGTGCTGGTCTGCCGTAGGCTGAAACTCTGCAGCCCCCAAATACCTACCCAGGGAAAGTTTGGTATAATTCTGGCTTTATGTGGACATGAGGAGCTCCACTCCCTTTGGACTAGCATGCAGTCCAAATAAAAACTAAGCCCCAGAAGGGAGCAACCTCAAATTATAGACAAGTTAAAGTTTGGATCCTGATAATTATACTGGATAAGAATACAAGAAGCCAATAAATAGCTTGTTTTCTCTTTCCCCTGGCTGGGCAAAATCAGCTGGGGAGTGAGAATTCAGAAGCAGATACTTATGTACATTGAGATTTTTGAACATAATTTTTAGTCTTTAGCTTTAAAGCCTAAGGCAAGGCTGCCATGCATGGGAAGCAATATCACAGTAAGGAAAAAGTAAACAGAATTAATTCAGTTGGAGGAATCATTTATCCTACAAAAAACAAATGATCATTTTTAATCCCTTGTTTTCTTCCTCATTAACACATGACTACTTCTTAGCCTTTACCCTGTAGCTAGGAAGAGAGACAAGAAGTTGCTTGTTTAGCTGTCAGAAATACCACTCCTTGGCTAGCTAGAGGGGGTTGATCATGCATTGGAATCTGTCTCTCTCCATCCAGGGAGTGATCAAAGACAAACTGATTTAGCCCCCTGCATCCACAGTTCAGCACTGTTTGTGCTCTTCTTCCACAAACACCATCCCTCAGCAGCAGCTGCCGGAAAATCATTAAAAGCACTAAACTGAAAAGAATGACATAAAAAGCATGTTAGAAATTCCCCTTTTTTGTAAAGATTCGGTTTCTTTTGGCTTCGCTAATCATTGAGCAGGACCAGCTGTCACCATAGCTATGGAAATGATCCTGCTCTTTGCATTCTGGCTTTTTCATATGCTACCTCCCTGATCCCATAAAGGGAGCAGTAGAGACAGGCTTGGAGACCGTCTGTACTGCACTCTAGTTACCCCAGTGGCAGCAATAAACTTCAGCCCGGTTGGTGGCTACAAGACATGTAAGGGGGTGAGCAGCAACCACCTGTTTCACACCAGCACTGTTGAGCAGTAGGAACTGTAGGTTGACAGAGAACATCTCTGCTGCCCTGTGAAGTGTTCACCATGCAGTTCAGTAGCAGTGTCAGGAGGACAACTACCCTTGAGTCTTCTATGGGCTGACACTGGGCAGACCTTGGCTTTCTTATACCCTTCAAGTCCTGTCAGAGCTGAGATGTGGGAAGAAACCTTGTCTTTCCATATGCAGGCACATCTCTGACTAACAGAGGGACAAATCTCAGACAAATCTGAGAAAGGAGTGAAAGTGCTGCAAGTGAAGCTGTGGCAAGGCAGAGGGCTTATCTGCATAGTACAGTGCTCAGTGTGATGGCCTTACTGTGGAATGAGAGTATCCAAATGAGGCACCAGACAGCCTGATCCAGCATCGAGGCTAGCCCTGGTTTGTCAAGTCCCCTGCAGTGTTCTTTGATTCTCTGTAAATCCTCAGTATGGGGCCAGAAAAAAAGCCCAGGAAGCCATCTGAGCATTTGGCCCCCATGAACTACACAGGTCATTGAAATGACCTACAGTCCAAAGGGCTGTGCACATGGCGGGAGCTTGGGGAAACTGGGTCTCTCTGCACTGTATAAGGACTTGGAGGAAGCTCTCAAACAAGGGACCTTCAACTTTGTTGTTCAGCTGTTGCATTTTGAGGTGAAGAGTTACTGCGGCTCTTTGCCATGGACAGCCATGCTCCCTCCCTCCCTCTGGTGTAGTCTGCCAGGGTGGCTGTACCAGCGATACGGCATCAATGTGGAAACAGGACCTAAACAGAGTGAGATGGTGTAGACAGGAAGCAAAAAGGAGAGAAAGGGGATTTGGAAAGAAACAGAGAAGATGGAGAATGGAAGAAGATACTGAAAGGACATACGAAATTGTAAAGATTGTGGATCTTGAAGAACATAGAGATCTGAAAGAAGCAGGAACAAGGAGAAGACAAGTGATAATTATAGAAGTGAGAGAAAGGAGAATCTGAGGTACCTAAGGAATGAAAATAAGAGAATAGAAGAAATAAGGTGAAAGTAAGAAGGACAAAAATGGAACCCAGTTGGGAAACAGTGGGGGAAAATAGTTGGAATGGAAAAGTATGGGAAGCTGCAGAGAAAAACACTGGTAGGAGAGAAAAGCCTGTAGTTGGATTGTGGTTGTTCAGAGATACTTGAGGGATGAATGAGAAGGAAGAGGGTGGCACAGCACAGATGTAGTGGTGTGGCTCTGGAGAGGATGAAAGAAACGACCCAGATGGCAAAGGAGAGGAAGAGAGCATTGTGCAGGAAGCCATGAGGAAAAAAGATGACAGAGGAAGAGACTACAAAAGAGAGCATGAGAAATGGAATAAAAATGAGTGACAAAAAAACAGAAATAGGGAGAAGAAAAACATCAGCCATGAAGTAAATGCTGGTTAGTTTTTGTTTATCATGCCTCCATTGTCATTGTAGTCTGTACTTAGGCAGAGATCTCAGGAATGGGATTTATTTCTTTTTAATCTTTGTCTTTGTCAATACTGTCAATCTTCTGTTTCTCTCAGGTTTCTTACAATGAGAACCAATGGTGCCTCTAGTTGCTTCTGACTCTCTCTCTTCTTCTTTAGAACATGAAGTCTAGGTTTTTCAAATCATAGGAGAATATATTAAATTTAAAAAAAAAAAAAACATTTTCAAGAAGAATACAGTCATTAGTACTTATTATTTAATTGTAGTACTTAGGGTGGAGAAAATGCTGAACATATTATCTCCACTCACAGGTGGCAATAACATCTGCATGTGGCTTAGAGAAACAATACAAACATTAGTTGTTCTAAATTGTTCAGGGATTCAATCTGACATTTTAAACAAAAAAGGCTGTGATTGGGATCTAATTTACATGTATAAATACATGACTTGAAATGTACTTTTTCTTTGTACTGACAAAAGCCTAGGTGGCACTGGAGCTACTTTTTGGGTTCTGCCAAACTTGTACTGGAAAAGACTAATCTGATTGAATTTGACACTCTTACAAAAAAGGAATTAAATTTAAGACAAATAGGAAAATTGAAACTCAGCAGGGCTCCAGACAACAGTTAGCCAAGTGCTTAAATTCAGGTTGTCATGATTAATCTTGCTGAGAAGGGCCTGATTCTAAGATGAAAGTTGCAAGTCTGTGGTGGAGTTTGAAGTGAAGCTATCAATTGTGCCAATATGCCTGGTAGTAAAGCTGCACATGTTTATGGAGCCAGCACAGCTGAAAAAGCCTAAAGTGTAGGATCCACTGTTATACATACCAGGGTGAATCTACAGGGGAAGGACTCCAAATGACTCATTGAGTGATTTCAAGAAAGTCGTTAAAATTTTTTAGTTCCTAGTGTCTGATGAAGTGTAACCTCGTATTGTTTCTGGATGAAATGTGCAACATCCTGTGTGCTTTCCAGGTAGAAACTGCTGCTAGTTCAAGAATGTCTGCCCTGTCTTGCTGTTGCTTAGATTAGATGTCCTAAAATTGCATGACTGCCTTAGGTAAATGTACCCCTGTGAGTCTCTAATGGCTAGTAAAAGGAAATTATGATTACACATAATATTCTGCAAGTCAATGTTAAGAGCCCCTTTTAAATCCCATGATGAATGAGATAACGGTTGTCCCAGATGGGTGAAGCTTTGATAAATACCATGGAACAGAATTAGAGTACGAAAATACTTCCATCATTCTCTGATTCAAATATGATTATTTTCTACCTTCTTTACATCCTTGGAAACTAGTGAGTCAGCTTGTTTAATATAAAATCAGGCCAAATTCTGCTCAGAATTGATAACTGGCAGCCTTTTGTCTTCTGCATCTGATTGACTCTTTTCACTCTACAAATGCATTTTCAGACCTGCTATTGATGACAAGTGGATTGAATTATAAATCAAGGCCGTGCTCCTGGGCTGTAAGTAACCTAATCAAAGAGACAAAATGTGCAATAAAGGTGACTTTTGATGAGTGCAGATATTGATTTGAGAATTTACTCTAGCGGTATTTGTGATTACTTTTACCTGGAATATTTCCTGTTTCTCAGTGGCTTGTTATCCTGGCACTTCTTTGTGGTTCAATGTGCCTTTGAATTTCCGCATCCAGACTTTTCCCCAGCAGCGTGGGGAAGGGACTTCTAGTTCTTCTCACTGTTTGGAGCTGTCTCATCTTGTGATGGTTTCGTCTTTGAACACTGCATGAGCTGCCACAGAATGAGAGATCAGAAAGTCTGAGCAACAAAGCGGAGTGCTGGGGAGACACAGATCTCCTTCTGTGAAAGTCAGTGGCAAAAATCCTGTTTGTCAATGTCCAGTCTTAGCAAATGATGCTGGTTCATCTGTTGTGTGGAGGCACATTCATCACATAATCAGCTAGATATATATTAACAATACAGTTGATTGCAAACTGTGAGTAAATACCACGTACAAATTCTTCATTCTTTTTTAAGTTTAGTTACTTCGTAAAGTCAGAAGTGGTTAACTTAGTAGTGGTCAATGGCTCAATGTCTGGATGGCGATCAGTGACAAGTGGTGTCCCACAGGGGTCCGTATTGAGACCAGTACTGTTTAATACCTTCATCAGTGACAGAGACAGTGGGACCAAGTGCACTCTCAACAAGTTTGCAGATGACATCAAGCTGAGTGATGCGGTTGACACACCTGAGCAATGGGATGCCATCCAGAGGGACCTGAACAAGCTCGAGAAGTGGGCCCATGTGAACCTCATGAGGTTCAACAACGCCAAGTGCAAGGTCCTGCACCTGGGTCAGGGCAACCCCTGGTATCAACACAGGCTGAAGGATGAAGGGATTGAGAGCAGCCCTGCGGAGAAGGACTTGGGGATACTGGTGGATGAAAAAAATTACCTGAGCTGGCAGTGTGTGCTTGCAGCCCAGAAAGCCAGCTGTATCCTGGGCTGCATCAAAAGCAGCATGACCAGCAGGTTGAGGGAGGTGATTCTGCCCCTCTGCTCTGCTCTGGTGAGACCCCCCCCCTGCAGTACTGCCTTCAGCCCCCAACACCAGAATGACATGGACCTATTGGAGCGAGTCCAGACGAAGGCCACAAAGATAATCAGAGGTATGGAGCACCTCTCCTAAGAGGACAGGCTGAGAGAATTGGGGTTGTTTAGCCTGTAGTGATAGGACAAGGGGTAGTGGTTTTAAGCTAAAAGACAGTAGAATCAGACTAGATAGAAGGAGAAAGTTTTTGCGATGAGGATGGTGAAACACTGGAATAGGGTGCCCAGAGGGGTGGTAGATGCCCCATCCCCAGAAGCATTCAAGGTCAGGTTGTATGGGGCTCTAAGCAACCTGTTCTAGTCGAAGATGTCCTTGTTCATTGCAGGGGAGTTGGACTAGATGATCTTTAAAGGTCCCTTCCAACCCAAACTATTGTATGAATCTGTGATTTTATAAACTTGCTTACCTGTGAATATCTTGGCAGATGTGCACTTACTAAATTCTGCACACAGATACTGATAGATGCTTTGTGTGGCGATAATGATCAATTTTGATGATTTGCAAAATATTGCCTATACACACACACACACACACACGTCAAAGCTCCTCAGATGTGTGAGTCTGGCAGGGCCATGTTGAGACCTTCCAGCCTCAAATCCCCAGTATAATTACATTTGCAATAAAGATGTACAATTTTTCTTCTGCCCTTACAGTGGTGGAGGCAGTAGGAGAGAGATACATCCTTCAGCTGCTTCACTCCATCAAGTAGATGTTCTTTCAGCCATTTCTTCACCTGAGCTCATTCACTGACAGAGACAATCCCATCTCCCTGGTTTTCACCTGAGCAGAGTTCAGTGAAAGCTCATGTCACTTCCTTTGTCCTAGGATGATTCCAATGGCATTACCTGTGGCAGTGGCTGGTTTTGCCCTTTAAGGGCTTCCCAGAGGGTAGGTTTAGAGTGTGCAGGCCAGCTGGGATGGAATCATCTGGCACCTAGTCTCTTCCTCCAAACAGAAATGTTCTCTGCCTGCCCTCCAGGAAAGCACATGGAGAAAAACTCTCTTGTTGTGTCCTTGGAGTTCTGCAAAATCATGGCATCAAACTGTGGCATTCAGTAAGACTTTCAGTGCATGTTGAGCTGTTGGTAAGCCTGGCTTCCACACCTGGTCTGTGTGGCTATAGACTTTATGATCCTAGGCCTGGCCATAACCAATTTCAGGTGGAGATGTCTAGTGGTTGATTTACAGAGATCTCTGCCAATCAGTTCAACCATGTGAATCTATGCTGACTTATGTCCAACAGTGGTGTTTCTCCCATGTAGCAGGATTTCATGCACCCATGTTCACAACATGGAGTAACACCTTGTAGGATAGGATAGGATGCATAAGCAGTGATTGCAAAGGGCCTTGATGAAGATGTCGTGGAGAAAGGAAGACCAAACTGGCTGAGAGAAGACCAACTGTTGAATTGGGGTTAGTAATGCTAAAAAGGAAATAATCCGGCTGAGGTTTCTCAGTGAGAAGTGCTTCCTGAACCAATGAATATGGGTGGAGAAGGGTTTTGAGTTGCTTTTTAGGAAACCGAGAAGGAAAACTTTGAAGAGATATGAGTGACAATTATATTATTTGCACTCGTGTGTTGGGAAGTGGCGAGAGACTCTCCTCTGCTCCCCAGTGAGTGTTCTCTTTTCCAACAGTGAGGACAACTGTGCTGTAAAGAATGGGCCGTTCTGGCCTTCACCGCATCCAAGAAGCCTTCCTACTGACCCTGGCAGTTGTTTCCACTAGGAGCGTAGCTGAGACCAACAATAGGCATTTTTAAGGCTTTCACACAATTAAAGAGATTAACTTGGAGACATTTGGTCTATATTGACCAAATACTTTTTTGGACTGAAATGACTATTGGCTTTATCCCTAAATGCTATTTTCCCAGCTGATTCTTTTGCACTTTTTTGCTAGAACAGACCCTCATTTTTGTACTCTCTTGATACCCCTCAGTTGGTCAAGCAAACTTCATGTTAAGTTTTGGTTGGGATTTCAAACCAGTAGTAATACAAAGGGATGTCAGCAGGGTGGGTGGGTTTATCTGAAATTAGAATCTGAGTCTCACACAGTTAAAAATCATGAAATAAGAGTGAATCCAAGCCAGAATGTGGTTATACACTGTAGCTGTCACCTTGGAGACTCTCTCCAACAGAATGGCCAATTATTCAGTAAGTATTGAGGCTGAATCACTTTGTGGCTTCTGGAGACAGTAATCCTATCAGGTCAGGAGGATGTGCACAATTTAATATCCTGCTTGATGGCCTGGGTGGTACTCCTGTTTATCACAAGTTCTGGCTCACGCACTTCATATATGCTTCTCCGTTTTTGTTCAGGCTTTGTGGTCACACTGAACTGGTAAGAAAAAAGCTATATGTCAGGAAAGCCATAACGAAAGGAAGATAAAAAGAAAAGTGAAAGGTTCTGATTTTATCTTCCAAAGGTGAAACAAATACTTTCAGCAAATAACAGGTATTTGTGAAATTTCAGGTGCCCTGTGATACCTAGAGCTGATTTCCCAATAGGATCCTTATGGTTAGTCATCTTAGCAGCATGTTTATACCCTATTCTAACTATATTTCTATTTCAAATGGGCCAAATATAAATCCAGTGTCAAAGAAAAGACCGTGCCTAAATATAGCCCTGTAGGTGTGTTTTGGCTTTTTCTCATCAGAACTTTTTATAAGTACTAATTAGGAGTGTCGAAAGAAAGAAGCTACTAATGAATGCCGTGCCACCCTATATGGGTAAACACACAGCACTTGCATGTTCATCTTCAAATTACATGTAATAGCATCCTGTACTGGAACAACAGCAACCTATCCTGTTTTCCTGGCAAACATCCAGATTGTGCCTTGTCTGCCAGCCCTGAGAAAATTCTGTGTCTATCTGCCAGTTTTAGCAGTTCCTGGCTTTGATGATTTGGGATTGCTCACTGTCAGGACTGTCGCTACACTCATCTCTCCATGGAAGAGAGGTACTGGTGTCTGTTGCTTCTGAGGCTTGGCACCTGATAATGACAGTCTTTGGGCATGACCATGTCTTTACTGTTATGACTCTCACTGCACTTTGCCTGCATGGACCATTTCATAGACATTCACTGGTTTTGAGAAAATAATACAGTCTGTGATCATAAGATTCCTAGAGTTCACAAGTTTTCCAAGACCTGACATGGAAGAAAACAAGGTTATCTTGATGAGGCAAAATGTTAACATACAACTGCAAATCAGCTTAGAACAAGAGAGTGTTTGAAAAACAGGATTTCTGTTTATTTGATTTCTTCAATGTCACTGATTGAGCAGCACTGGCCTCCTGAATGCCTCCTCTCAGAGCTGGCCTTCAACTTCAGCTTGGGAGCTGTGATGACCGTCTGCCCTGAGGAGCCTTCTGAGAATACATCTTTCTTTTCTCTCCTTTTGTTGAAGGCAGGCCCAGGTCTTACCTGCCCCCCCCCCCCCCCATCCGCCCCCCCCCCTCCCCCATTTTGCATCAAATTTTTCTGTGTTTCCTTTATTCAATAGAAACATGGATTTGGGCTTGCACAGGGGGGTTTATACAATACAGGTTCAAAAATTAAATATTCATACTTTAAACATGTGTGTTTTCTTCTTATTGAAAAAGTCTTCCTGCTCATCCAGCACTTTCAAAATTATGATGGTGCATAAGGCAATATCTATCCTAAGAACATAATTATAAGACAATGTGTAACAAAAATTTCACACTGGACATAAATTGTACCAAGTGTGGTGTCTCTAATTCACTTTCAGCTTTCCATAAAAGTTACACAGAATAGTAACAACAGCTTAAGAAACTAGAGTGCTCTGTCCTTTACACCAGCTTTTTGCAGTTCTAGGTGCTCATGATATCGCATGAGTTCATTCTGCGAACTCCCTCACTTATTCCTGCTAATGTAATAAGATTTCTCTTCAGTTTAAGACAGAAGCAGATTCCTCTTCCTTTATAAAACCCGGTCAATTAAATAGTAAGCAACAAGGATGCTAGAGCAAAAGACTATCCACTGAACCACAAGTCTCTTCTTTTCCACAGAAGCTTGCAGAGAATTAAATGGGGAATTATCTTTCTACTGCAGTGGCTTGTCACTAGGAGTTACAGTTCTTAACGTCTCCCTAAGACAGCACGAAACTGTGTATTTGACATGTCAATAAAAGCACCGAGGTACCTATAAAATTATTTCACTTACAAGAGTATCAGAAAATCATGGAAAATTTTCACCCAAGGTTGGTTGCTGTTTTCCCTGAGAACCCCTTTCTCCAATATATAGACTAACCAAATGTGTTTTCAGGCAGATGTTTGATTTTGAGGAAAATGGAAAGCTCACAAAGTTCAGCTTTGCTGTTGTGATGCACGCCCACTGAAGTCAGTGGAACAATTTCCATAGATCTTGAAGAGTTTTGAAACAGGGGCTTACACAGAGGTCATGTTGTGTCCATTCACAGTGACCGTCTGCGTCATGCTCTGGGCACAAAATGTCCCTGATGTTACACAACAAGAAAGTGTGCTTAGAAATGCAAAGGTGTAATTTGCAGAGAACTACAAAGGATGACTCCACCTAATAAAAGATCTTGAACTCACACCCATCTTAGCCCCATTATGGAGTTAATTTTCAACCATTTAATCAAGCACTTGAACCTCATGCCAAGTAAATTTCCATGGTGGCCGGGTATAGAACTGTGTAGATGAAGCGTATCAGAAATGTGGACATACCAATTTTTGTTTGTGCTGGCATGGCATGTTCACGTCGGGTTGGAATCACTCACTGCTCTGTGGTTTCAAGCATGTACAAACGATGTCATCTCCTTGACTTGTCGGGACTTGGCAGGCTCAGCTTTTGTTTGTGTCATATTATCTGTTTGGTTTTTTATAGCAGTTAGGTCTTTCTTAAGCACATCTGAAATAAGCAAATTTAATTTTACAGGGCAAAGAGGCTTGTGGGCAGGGAGGGGAAAGGGGGGCTCATTCTCAAAATGTTCATTAGAATTATTTGGAACAAATGATTGTCAAAGCAAAGTGAGCTGTGGGCAGTTGTAGGTTCTCCAGTTGATTTACATAATAAATAATACTCAGTAGAGCTGTCTTGGGCACTCTCAGAACATACACATTTCTTGGAAATATGCTGCTATGCTGAAACAAACCCTGTTTCTCAGAACTGCTGCAATATTGATAAGAGGATTTCTGAGATCTAGGACTGTCTTGCTGCTCACTTGTAGAGTTAGAGGATGTAAAATAAAAAGGTAACCCTTTTAGTCAAACGACAGGCCACAGTCATTAGCCAGTCCCATAGTCTGATTGTGCTCAGAAATCTTTTCTTTTCACTTAAAGTGAAACAAATCAAATCTCAAAGTTGAAGAGCCACTGCAAAACAGGACCAGTGATTTCTGATCATTAGTATGGGGGTGCCTTGCCCTGCTCTGCTAAGGGAAGTATAAAGGAAATTTCTCTGAAAAATAAATCTAGTTTTCCCAGAAGCTTTAACTTTCATTGTTCAAAGATTTTTAAAAAAATTTTAAAAAATTTCGTGATGAAAATAACTTTCTGTCTTTTCTGATTGATTTTGTCTGAGGTATGTGCATGGAAAGTATTCTCTTCAGTCACTCAATAATTCTATAGGAACACACTATTAGGGTCGGCACTCTAAGGCTGTGAAATGTTACTTACTGTTACTGAAATCTGTTGTTATGGTCAGTTTGTGAATCTAGCTCGGTGACATCAGTGGTGCTACTGCTCATTTGCCTTGGTTTGAGAGACAGTATGAACGCATTGTCAGAAGTCAGTTTTCAGTAAGTGAAATAAAGAAACACTTAGGGGATGGAACTCAGAAATTTTATCTGCTCTTCCTCTTTAAGTATTTAGAAAAGAGAAGAATAAAGGAAGGTAAAATAACACAGTGAGAAAAATAAATCCTGATATTTCCCATAGTGCGAACACTGTTTGCCTGGCATCTGCTCTGTCCTTCATTTCTGAGGCTGGAAGCTTAGGCTTGTGTCTTTGATTTCACCGGACCTAGCCTCTGTGTCCCTGCTTACCTGCAAAGCTGTGCCAGCTAAAGCCAAAGATCTGTTTGGCAAACTGTCCCACCCCTGGAAGTGAGAAATAGCAGATGCTTAAGAAAAAAAGTAAGGCAAGGAGTGGTCACTGAGGAATGCTGCCCTTTTTGCATTGTCCAGCCTTACTGCAGTCTGTGGTTTAGGGGTTTCCTGAGTCAGAGGGTCTACCAAATATATGTGCTAGCTCCTGCTGATTTTTTGTATAAATATGTCTGATCACTTTTTAAACCCATCTATAATTTTTCTCTCCTGTGGCAATGAGACCCACAGCTCAGTGATGGCTATTCACTTGGAGCACTGCATCCAGGTGGCTCCCCCCTGCAGTACTGCATTCAGCTCTGCAGCCCCCAACACCAGAATGACATGGACCTGTTGGAGCGAGTCCAGAGGAGGCCAAAAAGGTGATCAGAGGGCTGGAGCACCTCTCCTATGAAGACAGGCTGAGAGAGTTGGAGTTGTTCAGCCTGGAGAAAAGAAGATTCCAGAGATACCTTATCTTATAGCGACCTTTCAATACTGAAAGAGGCTTATAAGAAAGATGGGGACAGACTTTTTAGTAGGGCCTGTAGCAATAGGACAAGCGATAATGGTTTTAAACTAAAAGAGGGTAGATTCGGACTAGATATAAGGAAGAACTTTTTTACAATGAGGGTGGTGAAACACTGGAACAAGTTGTCCAGAGAGGTGGTAGATGCCCCATCCCTGGAAACATTCAAGATCAGGTTGGATGGGGCTCTGAGCAACCTGATTGAGTTGAAGATGTGCCTGCCCATTGCAGGGGGTTTAGACCAGATGACCTTTAAAGGTCCCTTCCAACCTGAACCATTCTGTGGTTCTATGATTCAGTAGAGGTTCACAAACTACTTGCAGCTGGCTGTAGGCTAGCAGAAGGAGATTGGGTGGGCTGGCTTGCAAATTTGGAATTATGCTGTATATACATTGTTAGCAGATTGACCGACTTCTGAATTGCGTCCATTTGGTTATTTATGTCAGTAATTGTGTCAGTATGAGAACAGGTCCAGACTGGCTGCTTGCAGATGTGAGGTGAGGAGGGGGTTTCTGATGTCTGCAAAATGAGCCTGAGCACCAACATAGTATGTCTCAGGGAGTCTGGGCCTGTATTTGTGAGTATTAGAGGAAGAAGTCAAATTCCCTTTTTACTTCAAAGATGTAAGTTGAGATCACTGGGGAGTAAATATTTTGACAAATGTTGTTTGGAATGAGTTTTGTATGTATAGATAAAGTGTAGTAATTTATAAATATATGATCAAATTAATGAACTTTATTTTGTAATCCCAGTGACAAGCTCTCTTCTCTTTGTGCTAATTCCCCTGATAAAACAACTTTGGTTTTCATTGCAAAACAGCTATTTGACCAACAATGGTAAGGTTCAGTATTGTTCAGGAAATGGCTTCTGAGCTCATTTCCCTTCTGTTGTCTGTCAGTCATTGTAATTCTTTACTGTGAATTAATGCCAAATAATGTCTTTAAATTTTATGAGCCTCTTTAGGATGAACAGTGACTGAATCTTCTCCACACCCCTTACCCTCTGAGAAAAAGAGGGAGAGAAGGAACACTTGTAGAGTAGATAATGGAGCTCTGTATATTGTAAAAAAGTTATTGCCCTTCTTTATTACCACAGCATTATCCAATTGAAGTCCCCTTTGCAAAACAGTTTATTCAACTGGGCTCATACAAAGTACTTGTTTAGCTAAAATGTCATATCTTCTCTATTGCCACTTTTGTACTAATGCAATTGGAAGGCTCATCCAATGACCTTGAGACACTCTCTTCCTGTTTCCTCACATAAAATATTTATACTCTATATAAATATAGTGCTTCTTAATTGACCTTTCAGCATATATTATTATAATATACTGTAACCATTATCCCTTATTTATTTATTGCAGTATGCAGATATTTTTATCACTCATAATTCAGTCATTGAATAGTAGAGTACACTTAAAGTTGTGACTTATTTTTCATTTTTACTGAGTTGATGCACTTAAAGTTTAAACAGAAACCTGTGATGAAGAATTCTGGTCTTTGAAATGAGAACAGTTGGTCACCTTGGGACTGAAAAGTGGCCTAATTTTGTAGAAACAGCTAACCAGTTTCAGTATCCTCTCCAAAAAATGATCCAAGATTTATCTAAGTTTGTTCTATTCCATGTACTGGTGCCTTGGTGTGAACCTAGCTCTTAGCAGGGGGAAGGAAATGAATGGGAAGCTTCTGTCTAACAAGTTTTTCCCCCCAAAGAAATCACATCTTATTATTTTTTGAATAAACGTGGCATGTTGTTCTCTTCATGCTTATAGACCATACAGCTGATCCTGAAAAGAAAATGTTTGTGCATCTCAGTGGATCTAAATTTCATACTGTGTGGATGTTCACATGCTGTACTTTATTTAGTCAAAAATGATATGTGAAGTCTGGAGTCACACCTGGTTTTGAACTGGAGAGAGCCCCTAAAAGAGAAACGCTCAAGGTAATTCAGATCCAGTGTTTTGTTTCAGATTGTCATGGTTTAATGCCAGCTGCCAACTAAGCCTCACCCAGCCACTCACTCACTCCTCCCTGGTGGGATGGGGGAGAGAGTTGGAAGGGTGAAAGTGAGAAAACTCACAGGTTGAGATAAAGACAGTTTAATAGTAAGCAAAAACTGCATGCACAAGCAAAGCCAAACAAGGCATTCATTCATTCCTTCCCATGGGCAGGCAGGTGTTCAGCCATCTCCAGGAAAGCAGGGTTCCATCAAATGTAACGGTTACTTAGGAAGACAAACACCATCACTCTGAACGTCCCCCTGTTTCTTCTTCTTCCCCAGCTTTATATGCTGAGCATGACATCATAAGGTACGGAATATCCCTTTGGTCAGTTGGGGTCAGCTGTCCCAGCTATGTCCCCTCCCAACTTCTTGTGCACCCCCAGCCTCCTCGCTGGTGGGGTGGTGTGAGAAGCAGAAAAGGCCTTGGCTCTATGTAAGCACTGCTCAGCAGTAACAACAGTAGTATCAACACTGTTTTCATCACAAATACAAAACATAGCCCCCTACCTGCTACTATGAAGAAAATTAACTCTAGCCCAGCCAAAACCAGCACACAGATCTGTCTTTTACCCTGGGCACATGGTCTTTGGTTGGGATGGAACAACATTCTCTTACTACTGTAACTAAGGACATCTTTTCCTAAATTCAGATGTCTTATAATTCAATCTCTGTAATCCTTTTTACTGTCTTTGTAGGAAGAGTTTTACCTTTAGTAGATCACGTTTTCCAGCTGCTCTGAGAAGCAATCTGTAGAAAACAGTTAGGTGTTTCAAATGACAGGATTTTTATCAGAGCATAATATTTCTGCAGAGGCCTTTGCATTGTACAAACAAATCAATGACTATGATGTCAGCATATTTATCATTTCAGTCCTGGGAACATTTTCTTGCCATCTGGGTTTGATCTTCTAGGTGTGTCTAATTCTTATAAAGCGTCAGCTGTGTGAATTAGATTTCCTACAAAAGTCTGACATATCTCAGGGTTTCACTGGAATACAACTTCTGTCTCGTTTCTCACCTTTGAATTGTTCTGAAGCCCAGAGCATTTTAATAATTGAATCATGGGTTTTGAAGAAGAACGTAAAGCGACACTTCCTACAACCTCAAAGGCCAAATTTTTTCCCCTTCGGATTCCTACAGAAGAACAAAGATAGTTCAAAGTTTGTCTCATTATTTAAGCCCTGGGGCATGTTTATAGAGTACATTATAAAAAAAGAACTTCTTTTTCTGTTTTGCATATAAAGTGCTAGTCTTACCTTTAGGTACTTGCATATGGGTATTAATGTGAAAGACAGCACTGCAAACTCAACGTTTTGTTGTCATTTTGGGTTTTACTTAGGTTTTATTTGGGGGTGGGGGAGATGTCATACAAGAGTCTACTTTTCTCAGAAACTGCCATTTCCAGCTGTGTTTTTAATGACTTAAACTTTGACCCATTTTGATAATAAGCTGTCATTTTTAGATTAAATCAATATGCATACAGCCACTCCTGCTTTGTATACAAGCAGATGCCTGTCTGCAGTATGTGGGTATTGAGTATTTGATCCATTTTTATTTCAGTAAGGTTTCAGTGTGAAACATCCAATATTAGTTTAATTTCCAGAACAAAAGCCAAGTAGTTTCATTTAGACTGATAGGCCTCCCATCATGAGGAGCAGTACGAGGACCCTTTGCTTGAATGATTCAAAGTCAGCCTGAGGATTAACAGCCCCCAACACCACCATCAGAAAGGCAGAGCTTTTTGTATCCATTCTCATGTTGTGATGGTGGCAGACGGAGGCTGGCTGTTGAAATTCGTGAATGAAACATTTCAACTCAGATTCAGGCATACTGGGTTGGCATAAGATTGAGTGAGGGACCGAGAACGTGGCAATGGCTCTTTTTCTGCGATACTTTTCTGCAGAATTAGATATATTCCTCTCTCTTGTAACCAAACCTCCCCTGATGTTTTTGGCTCTTCCTGTTCCGAGATTCTCTCCACACATGTCAGAAGAGGTCTCTCACTGTGCTCCTGGATTTTTCTGGTGCCTTGGTGTTAATCTCAGCCAGAATCATCACCTAGTTGGTTAGTTCAACCCAGCTATGTAGCTTCTGCAAAGGAGGTATTTAGTGAGGGATGATTAGTGACGTGGTGGAAGGTCCAGCATGTCAGTGCAAGACCAGAAATCACTCATGCAGACTTTGTCCCCTCCTCATGAGATCACCTTTCCTCAGGCAGCCAGCCATTCAAGCTTTCCTACCATCCAAGTGTGGCAACAACACTTTGGCTGGCATTACTGTAGCTTGTGTCAAAGGGCAAGCCAGCAGAATTTTATCTGCAGTTAATGAAATCAAGTTTACTGTGGCAGAGTTGGTTAAACTAAGAAGCAGGAGAGTTGAGACCTCTGTAGGATGTGTAACAAAATAATACACCCATAAATCATTTGGGGGAGATTTTTAGCAGATGCTTATGTTTTATACAACAGTGGGCTGCGTGAATCATCTCATGCAGCCAAGCACTCTATCAAATGGAGCAGAGTGTCATCTGCTCAGGATCTAGGTGAGTGAGGGAGAGGTGTTTAGGCTGGGGGTAGGAGTGCTGTGCAGGGGTGGCCATGGGCTGCTTGCAAGCTGTTGTGGTGCCCTTTCCTTTTGCTGGGCCAGAGTTGTGGCATGGTTGAGCCTACACAACTTGGGAAGTGAGCCTTAGGTCTCAGCTGTTGTTCCAGCCTAGCCCTGTGCTGTGATGGGAGCTGTTATCTGTTGTCTGTGAATCATTCCCGAAGGACCCCTTCTCCTCTTCCAGCTCTCTGGATCAAATAACATATCCCATGAGCTTCTGGGCCATTTGAAGTTTTATGACATACAGACCACCCCTGGCTTAGCCTGTGAGATCATTAGTAGGCATGTCACTCACACCAAAGCTGAGAAGAGTGCTATTGTAGACTGCTTCAAGTGTCGCCCAGCCAATAACTCTCTCTGAACGTTCAGCTGATGCATCGGGCCATTGTAAGAAGCAGCTTGTACCTCCTTTGAGACTTTGTGTCAGGGCCCACAGTTATAAAGGCACCTGAATACAATGAGGCTTCTGTACAAGGCATGTTCTGGCTGGAGAAGGCGTTGCATTATCCTCCTGTTTCCATTTGTCCTCAGATGGAAAGGGGGCCGTTCATCCAGCTGCACTGTGTTGTCATGCAAAGAGTTTTCCAATGAAGTGCATTCAGAGTACATAACAGCATTTTAGTCTTCAAGGACTGTATTTGATTCATATTGCAGGAACTGTAAGAACTGTGAGAAATCAACCAGTTGTGTAGAGATGGAGCTCCAGGCACTCCAGTAAAAATGCATCAATTTGAGCTGAACTGTGAAGGTTTACATTGGGACAAAGGGTGAAAGATTACATCAGCTGGGCTGCCATTGACATCCAACAGGATGCTGACCTCACCTTTGTGCTTATGCTGCTGCTGGCCGGTATTATTCATCAATCCGCAGTTCCCAAGAAAAAAGCCCTGTAAACATCAAACCATCAGAATGGAAAACTCGTGAGTTCTTCCAAAGTATACCAAAATGATTAGGAAGGGACCAGCCATGCCCATGATATAACCTGTTCGTCAGTTAAGATCGCTTGTGCTTGAATCCTAACTGCATGGGTTCTACAGCTTCTCAAATGAATGGACTTGCAGCAGAGATGAACTCACCTTGCCATTTGGTGTGCTGCTCTCTGTACTACCATTTGATAGCTCCAGAAGAAAAACGAACACAAACTATCACTTACATGCTGGAAACTCAATAGGAGACTAGGTATTACTCAAACTGTAAAAGAAAAACACACAATATAGAATTTTTAATGTCATTGGATGGGAGACAAAAAAGAACATCAGAGATGCTAGCTATCTTTAAGATACTTTGCAAGCTATTTAGCCTTATGATTTCCTTTGACTGTAGCAGGAGTCAGACAGCTAAATCTTTGCACGGTGCTTTCTAAAGTTGCCCTACTGGATTTAGACTGTCTTCAGTAGCCTTTTTGGCATTTGTTGGTATTTGTCCTAAACTTTATTTCTTCAGCAAGCTTCTGTGGGCTGAGATACTTCCATCACCTTCTTCTGTGTGCTTCTTTTCTAGAAATGTGGGGGGTTTTCATCTTTGGGTTGATACTGCAGTGATTAATATCTGAGTAAAAGCCTTCCTTGACTGAATTTTTCTAATGTTGTTGGGTGTTTAAGCTGTTCAGATCATGTCTTCCAAATCCGGGAGAGATTTCCAGCTTCACTTTGTGTTATTATAGAAGGTAGCTTGGTATCTTGTAGAGCTGTTAGTGCAGGCCAGGAATTACTACAAAAAACAAAGGAGTAGGAGAGGAAACCAGGCTGTGTTAATCAGATACTGAGAATTTAGAACACACTGGATGATGCTAGAAGCAGGAGAAAAACAAACTACCATTTAATAGGAAATATATATTGTATATAAACATATATGTGTGTGTGTGTGTGGGTGTGTGTGTGTGTGTAGGGATCCCGTAGTTCTGATTAGAGCCACAAGAAATTCTGCAATCTCTTTCACTATTGTACTGACAGGCTAAAAGATGTAGGGGAGGCAGATAGGAGGTGAAATCCAACTTTTTTTTTTCTTTCTCATTTTGGTCATTATAATACCAACTAAGAGATGTAGTTACTGCTTAAATCTCATAGTCATGTTAGTAATCTCTATAAAAAGGAAGAGTCTTCTGCTAATGCTGTCTAACTACTTTGGCTTCTGTCTGAAAGGTAACTGCATTTAAGTCCCATGAATTTTTCAAAGAAATTGCCCAGTATAACTCTTCATTACCCAAATAGATAAAGCCATCCTTTATCTGGTAGGTATAAACGTCAGCAGTCACATGCGTGGATTAGCACTTGCTAGTGACATGGACACGACAGTAATTGTCCTAGAAATATCCTGACAGCTCTGGAGTAACTGGTAATCTCTTAGCTGTTTGTATTTTGCTGCAGTCGTTTCTGCTAATAAACAAACCGTGTAAGAGGACATAGCTCATAGCAATCTGGTTTGGCAATGGGTGTAGCCAGCTAATTAGAGAAGCAAGTTAATGATGTTGTTTTTAGCAGGCTAGGAGAAGAGTGGAAAATGAATAGTGACACTTAAAATATTTTGATTTGTAGGTAACAGATTGGAGATGGAGTTGAAACCACATTGTTTAAAATTGCTCGATGGCAATCAGAGTTTCTTAATTTTCCTCTGAAGCAAAATAAATTTTAAAAATCACAGTAAAGCAGACATCCATTTCACTTTAGATAAGTGAGGTATATGTTGCGCACAGAGCAACCGAACAGTTAGGGAAGTTTGACTTCCAACACAGGGGGAGTTAACAAGAGACCTTAAGTAGCGGTGTATCTCCTGTGAAGTATCATGAAATACAGATATCTTCTGTATATCCTGACAAAGACAAAGACTTCTGCACATGAGTGGATTGTCTTGTTTTCTGTATTACCATGTCCAAACAAGCATTTAAGTATTTAAATCCATAGTGACTCTCAGTTTAGGATCCTAAGCAGGAAGTAGGCACCTGACAAGTTTCAGACCTGAGCCCACTGCAATCTATCCACACATGATTCCAATATTTATTTCAAATAGGGAATGTATGTGGAAAAGGGAAGGTACATACATTGTACATATGTATGTATGTATGCATCTTCAGTCTTCTTTACTTCAGGCCTTGGTTGAGGCAATTGCGTCTTTCTCTCTCTTATGTTCCTGCACTTCAGGAGAAAGGACCAAATTTCACAGCATCTGTAAATAATTTTAGTGATGCAGGTAGAAAAGTGAGGGAGGACACAGGGAGCAGTGAAAGAAAGAGATGAGGATCTGGCAGTTATTGTCGTGGCAGTCGTAGTTGGACAAGAAGAAATGTCTAACCATGGAGAAAAGCTAAAGCCAATCTTGCTCTTGACTGTTACAGTGAAGGAAGATTCAACAAGAAGTGATACCATCACCAGTATTTTCTTCACTTCAGAGTAGTTTCAGGCACATTTGGAGACATTTATTGACAAGAAGAATGGCAGGTGCCTTTTGTGGAGGTAAATAAAATATTTTTATGGTGCTGTTGTTTTTTGCCTTACAATAGTTCCATATTTATTTGGCACAAGAATATAAATGTCAACATACTAGGCTTGAACAAAAGTCTGTCTTGTCCAGCATCCCATCCCTGCTGATGGTGGTCAGTTACAGATATTCAGTATATGCAAAGGGCTAAACCTTCCGCTGATGTCTTCTCCCTGCCTCCAGCAGCCAGTGGCTCAGAGACTTTCTCCACCTCTTGGCCTTCACAGCCATTTGACTAGGTGTTTACACTGTTTTGGTCCAGAGTTTGCTTCCTCTGAGGGGAAATTTTGGGCCTCCCTTTGTCCCAGAGGGCATCTTCTTCTGTTTCAGAATAAGACAGAAAACAAGCGGGGGTCTGAGCCTCTGCCCAGGTGTCTTGACAACTACAACTTCTGTTCTCTTTGTCATTTTCAGTTGTGCAAATAATCTGTTGATAGATGTTACAGGGAAGCTCAGGACTGTTCTTTTAAGTGTGGTGAATAAAATGGAATATTTTCCATATGGAATATGCCATCATGATTTATTATAGCTATTGACAGATTGAAAAAAGAACTGCTTGAATCTTGCACTGATATCTGTGTTAATCCTGATGATCAACTTTTGACAGTTTTTTGGTAACATTTTAAAACTGAATAACAAGTGGACTTCTTGAATAAATTAAGTTAGATTACATATATGTCTGACTATATATGTATACGTACATACATACAGACACACGTATGCTTGCATAGATAAAGAGACAGAGAATGTACTCTTTTCACTTGGAATTTTTAGTATTTTAATATTCAGGAGCAGTGTAATAATAAACAAAACCTAGATTTGATTTTGAGATTTTTAATCTAATTGAAATACCATCCTTTTCTCTTTTAAGAAAAAAAAGATGGCATCTCAGTGGATGTGTGACATGTAGTACACTAGCATCTAAGTTTGGATGGTTAGAAATTGCTAGCTATGTTACTTCTGTAATTATTGACGTGAAAAAATACAATTTACCCTGCCAGTATCACCTTGGTTTCCTCAAGAAAAATGATACTGTTTGATTTTACCTAAAATAAAATACCAGTCATCACTTTTGGATGTGATCACTCTATAACAGCCCCTATCAGTTTGAAACAAATGAGATGGCATCTACACAAACAGGAACAGGAGTAATGAGATAATAGCCCATCCTTTACCATCACTTATGTCCCTGGAATTTGCTTTCATTCAGAAGGCTCAGTGTTCTGTGATTTAATGCAAAAACTGTACAAGTTGGCCACATCTTGAAGCCTTGTTGGTTTCTCAGGCATAATTAATAGCTTTCTTTGTAGGTTCTTATTCACATGACTTGCTTTTAATGAACTTCTGATACCTATTCTGCTCATGTCAATCTCCCTAAAGAAATGCTAGAGTTTCAACTATAGAGAAATTAAACTACTAAAAACTTCCAGAGAAAGAGAATGAAGCTGAGGGACATTTTTTTTAAATGCTCTGAAGAAAGTAATTGATGAATTTAGCACTGGGGAACTAAGGCAGGACCTTGAAACACTGCAGTTAAATATTAGCCCTAGAGCTGTGTCCTAGTGTCTGCAATGCATAAAGCTGGAGACATTTATTTCAGCACTCCTCACTGTGGTATGAGTTCAGTAAATGGTCAGAAAGGCTCAAAGGAAAATTTGACCTTAAGAATAGACCCCTATACATAGTTTCCATCAGGCAGAGGGGGTGTCTTTCTAGCCTTAGACATGACTGCTATCTAGTAGACTTACAGTTACGGCACTGACAATGCCACTATACACAGCATTCTTATCCATGGTCATAGATTTTCTTAACCAGAAATATTCATATTCCTATTCACATTTATATTCATGTATAGATACAGGATTAAGCTTTAAATTGTGTAACTGCAGCTGAATTCCAGATAATTGAGTAATTTACCAAGAATGGTACCTTTTGGGGTCCTATATGTGCATCTGGAATTCACAGTGGTGAATTTGACTTTAAATATTATTTGAATGAAGCCAAAAAGATTGTCTAACAGTAAATAGTTTGGGAGACAGTCACAGTTGCAACTGGATAAATTTAATTCAGTCTGCTGCTCACAGATGTCTGTATGATACCTTTTATTATCCAGGCAGCCTGTGTTGGTCATCTTGGTAAAGAAAAGGCCTGTGAAAACACAGTTTGTTTTTTTGCTCAGTAGTTTAAATAATAGCAATGTCGCTTGCAATGCTTTACATGTCTCTTTTTTTCAGCAATGTCTAATTATTTGCCTTATTAGATTATTTTGGGGCTCTTGGAAAGCTCTAATATCTCCATGCCATAGTTGAGGGATGTAAAGTTTAAGGGACCATGACTTTTGGGCTAAGGTAGTACCTGGATTCAGATGGACAGAAGGCAGGAGGTATACCTGTGGGACTGGGAAAAGTCTCTGTGCCTCAACTCTCCCACATTTTCACAGTCTTGATGTCATTTTCTTCTCCCTTAACATCCAATTCCTGCCAGTTCTGTCCTGGGATATATAAAGATGAGAGTGGTTTTGCCTGGAAGATCAAGTGGCCTGTGTGAGAAGGAAAAGCTATGCCCTGTGCTGCCGTGCTCAGCCATGTACGAGTATTGGGCTGACAGACTCCAGCCTGCGCTGTTCTAGACCAAAACCAACCCTTCCTTCTGACATCTGTCTCTCTCCCTGCTGTCTCTGGTTAAGAGATGCGTACAACCCCATTCAACACTACAGGCTTGGGGACGAGTGGCTGGAAAGCTGCCCGGCAGAAAAAGACCTGGGGGTGTTGGTCAACAGCCGGCTGAACATGAGCCAGCAGTGTGCCCAGGCGGCCAAGAAGGCCAACAGCATCCTGGCCTGTATCAGAAACGGTGTGGCCAGCAGGACTAGGGAAGTGATCATCCCTTTGTACTCTGCGCTGGTGAGGCCGCACCTCGAGTTCTGTGTCCAGTTTTGGGCCCCTCACTACAAGAAGGACATTGAGCTGCTGGAGCGTGTCCAGAGAAGAGCAACAAAGCTGGTGAAGGGCCTGGAGGACAAGTCTGATGAGGAGTGGCTGAGGGAGCTGGGGTTGTTTAGTCTGGAGAAGAGGAGGCTGAGGGGAGACCTTATTACCCTCTACTGCTACCCGAAAAGAGGTTGTAGTGAGGTGGGGGTTGGTCTCTTCTCCCCGGTAATTAGCGATAGGATGAGAGGAAACGGTCTCAAGTTGTGCCAGGGGAGTTTCAGTCTGGATATTTGTCCTGGTTTGGCTAAAACAGG
>NW_009616879.1:0-8954 GCF_000690535.1 Cariama cristata
AAAACAGAGATTTAGTTAGTTAGTTAATTTCTTAAATGTTACTTTGTATTTCTGAGTGAAAAAGAGTCTGATGCCTCTCTGAAACACCTTAATCCTTTTTACATTTGATCCTGTACTGTTGACTGACAGATTAATAACTTTTCAATAGTTTAAATTATTGACCTCAATGTTTTCTGAACCAACTAAAGAGCTTTCTGGCTTTTTTTGGCTATTCTTATATCTGTTAAATGTTAAGATTCTTTTGGTTTGGATTTAAATAAGATTTACAATAAATATACTAACCTGAAACATCGATTTTTCCTCCATAAATAGTTGAATTGAATTTCTCAAGCATGATTCTAATAAGGAATTTTCTTACTGTCCTGAGACAAATATAGATAGTTGAGTTAAAGCATTATCTGACAATAATGTTGACACTTTACACATGTCTCTCTCACAGAATTGGCTTGCTTAGAACTGGTTTGCTCTTAGAAATCTTATCATGCACAAACAGCTAGCCTTTTAGATGATGAAACTCCTGTTAGCAAGGATTTAGCAAGACTGTGGGATGCAGACTCTATTTGGTAACAAAAACACTTGGTTAATCTGCTTTAACCACAGGTGAGCACTCCATCACCACAAAACCCTGCCATTTCGATGGTAGTCTCTAGACGCATGTCAAGGTTAAATAGTGACAGAAGGGTGCTAAATGAAGGCTTATCAGGTTACTATACATCAGAACTGTGATAAAGCTGCCTCAGGAAAGTATCAAACGGAACAAGGGTCTATTCAGAAATGTTTGACAGAAGACACACCATTACAGTGCTACCCATCTAATTGACAGCACGGCTTAAGCGTGGAATTTCTGCTACGCACAACCTGGTGACTGCCTTGACTCCTGCAGTCTGTGCTGAGTTCAGGTGATTTCAGGGTCGTTTTTTTGAGTTAACCAAACCTAAGGATCTGTATAAGCAGGCAGGAAATCTTGCAACAACAATCTTCCTTATCTTTTTTTAGCTATCAGTCTCCATCAGAAAAAAATGTCAGATTCATAAATGATGAAGTGCAATGCATGTCTGAACTTCAGTGATGTTTTGGTTTGAAACTTATTTACACTAGACTGACTTACCATCACTCTTCCTAATTTTGAGGCAGGACCTCAGGTCTCTCACAAGTTCTCAGGATCATTTAATCTTCAAAGTGATTCATGGAACGAGAAGACCCAGCCAGTTGGACACAGGCAGGAGTCATTTATTTCAATGAGCTTTGATTTTGATGCTTTCTGTTTAGCCGTCCCAATTCTGATTGTATGTGCCCTTACAGAGCTCTGTTGACATCTTGGGTTTCTCAGAAGTTGACAGAGAAGTAACTGGAGTACATTTTAAAATAAGTTCTATCATTCATTCTTGCTTAAAAGACTGAAGTAAAAGAAGGGTCATTAACATGGAGAAAGTCTTATTTCTGCTCTGACAAGTCACACTGAAAATTCCCACATAAGGATACGCAGGGGATTACAATGGGCTGTGAAAAGATGCCACAGCACTGGTGTCATTCCAGGTACATGGGGATTCTATCATTTACAGAGAGGACATATTCCCATAAGTCATCCCGTAATAACCTTTGTGTAAGAAAATGACTATTTGAGAATTGCACAGAGCAGGAGAAAAAATGGCTGGAAATAAATAAATGCAAGACTGAAAAACTAAGGTTTTGAGGTGTTCAGCTACAAAAAAAATGCTGGACCATTGATTAATTCTCTGACTTGGTTTTGGATATCCTGAATTCCAGTATGACCTTGTGATCTTCCTTGAAAGTTAAATATCAGATGTTTGAGACATCTAAATATGCAAAGAGTTTGAATAAAATTAGAATAGCATATTGCTTCTTTTCCTTCCAGGCATGTATTTACTATTCACAGTAAAAAATTCTATAGTGTTCAGTAGAGCCTGTAACATGCTAGTGGTTCTCTTGAAAACACTTATGAACAGCAAAACCTGTTCTGTTTAATCAGGTAACTTACATTAAATCAAGACATTATTTGCCTCAGTGGAGAGTGCAAACTTGCAGTTGAAGAAGATTAACTGAAAGAAAGCACAAGTCACAAGAAGCAGTGGGACTTTTCGCATGAGGGAGAAAAGTTGGAGACTCAGGCAAAAGAATTCCACTTAAGTAATGGTGCTAGCTCAAGAGGCAATCAAGACTTAATAAGAGGAAGAGAAGTCTCTCTTTAAAAAAAAAAAAAATCTTTCATACAGGAGTAAGTGAACTGAGTAGTCACCAGGCTGCAGACAAACTGTTGTAATGCAGTGCATTCTGGAATGGTGTTCTTCTGCACGTATCCAGCTACCCAGTAAATTACAAATTACCAAACAGCCGTAAGAGGAAAACTGAGATGAGGATTTCTGAACTGAGCTATAAAGCCTCTTAAAAACTTCACCTGTGAAAAAAAATGGAAAGATGAGAAGTACACATGTACTATTGCACAAGTAGAGATAACTTGCCCCAGTATTTGTGCTTAGAATCTTCTTTTCATTGCATCATCTGAGGTATGATAAAAACCAGATACAGCTATGAAATGAATCTGGTTAGGAACATTTTTACCACAGAAGGGAAAAAGGTTTCAAACTTCAATCGTTTTGTGTGTTTTCTTGAATGTTTTCTGTGTTGTAAATTCCTTAAAGTCATGCAAGCTTTTGCAGACAACTGCTTTTGGCTTTACAGATACTCTCTTATATGTCATAAGAATTCCTTAGATGTACCTTGACTTAGAATATCACTGAAAAATTTGCTGTTTTGTACTACATGTGCTGCGTTTATTCAAACAGGCTTTAATGTTGCTATTAGAGCTTCAATTCCATAAGGCATTAAGAAGTATAGGCATATAGTTCATTAGTTACCACAGTTAACTCCACTTTCTTTTTTATCTAGTTTGATAAAAGGATAAAATGGGATAGTGTTTCATTTTCCATTGAAAAAGTATTTTTCTATAGAAGAAGTGTAGTAAATTATATGCATCTATTCTTCGGTAAGTGTTGGGAATGGTTTGACTCCATTCAAAATTCTGAGTGAGTTTATTTGAGTTTTCAACTAGAGACATGTTTTATTGCTTGTCTTTGATCATAAAAGATGAAATATAGGCATGTTACAATAGAGTAACAACTTAAACAAAAGGTCATAATTTATGATGAGGTTTTGCTCCAGACAATTTTCTGTTACCTGTGTAGTCACTCAAAGTGAAACAGATTGGAAAGGTAAAGTTCTAAATTGTTGCACAAACTTATATGTGTGTTAATGTGCAACTATGTGCTTTTGTTTAATTGATTTTAAGAATTTAATTTTCTTTCTTGAAATGCCAAATTAGCTAATGTTTTCTGCTGATAGAAGAGGAAAAGAATATAGCATGAATCGAAAAAAAAGTTTTGTATTAGGCAGTAAGATTTGAAGAAACTCTGTGCTAACACTGGAGTTTACAGCCAGATATTTCTAAATTATTTTTGATGTTAAGACCCAAGTATTTTTAAAAGCACTAAAATTTTACTGACCATTGTCTTGAATTGGCTCATTGATATTGATATCAGTCATGTACAAAGAAAGAATAATAAGAAGAAAATCTAGGATTATTCTGTTAAATTTTCACTCTGAATTTGACCACTGAGGACATTTTCTGAAAGAAATATGGCTATGTATATTAATGATTTACGATATCCACGTATTAAAGAGAAACAAAAAGATTCTCTTGTCTCTGGTGTATTAGAGATCAGCACCGTTAAAGTATGAGTATCTCCATCAGCAGAGTCCTAGAGATAAAAATGAAGAGAAAGGAAAATTGACATTAGTCTCTAGAGCCAATTTAGTTAACACTGGATATTTCAAAAAAAGCATTGATGAAAATACAGTTGCAGGAAGCTTTAGCAGTTTTGTGATAAACTTACATTATTTTTGAAAGTTATTATGTTAGGTTAACACTGTTGTTAATAACAGTAAAACTTTGCTACTCTAATTATTTTGCCATACTACCCAAGAAATCTGTGCAACTTCAAGAGAGTTCAACAGAATTATTGACTCATTCTGCCTTCAGAGGATTATCTGTTCCCCACTGATGTCAGCTTCTGACATGCGTATGTTCAGGAGCCAGAATTTGGTACTTATTAGTTTAATATCTCAACAGCAATGGGAGTGACGGATATCTGGGGATCATTTCACTGACTGCCAAAGTGCACCCACCTCTTGGGGAAAAGTTATTCCAACACAAACAGTTTTGATGTTGCCAACTTGCACAATATTTGGTACTTTCTCAGTGGGCCAGCTGTTCTCTAAGCTTCACATATGCAGATACAGATTTTATTTGGAGAAGAAAAAAGTTTTTATTACTTGGGTGTAACGGGCTGCTAGGATGAAGCTTGAAGGTCTGAAGGCTCTTAGCCACAAAAACCCACAACTGCTCATAAAAAAAATAAGCACTCTTTAATTTTTTTTATTATTTAGACTTATAATCTGGAGGGGAGGAAGAACTTGTGCAGGGAACTTGAGAGCGCTGTACTATGTATCTTAAGTCCTTATTATTGAGAATGCTATGCTTTAGGAAGACTAAGCAAGCATGACATGCATTCAGACTCCACAGAAACCATTACAATCCTAGTTGCATAATGACATTCAGGGGTTTTTTTCTACTAATTTCTAGAAAGCAAGGTCATCTTTCTCTTATAAATAAGCAGGCGAAATCTCAATTCCACAGAAACAAGTCCATGTTAAATATTTTCTATACTTTAATGGACTTTGCTTAACAATTAGCATATAAAAGAGGAATCCCCAATGTTTTGTTCATGCTGGAACTCTTGACAGGTAAGATATCAGCCTCAGAACAGCATTACAAAACTTACATGAACTATGTTGCTTTTTTTTCTAACAGTTATAAGGTGATATATTACATATGCAAAGTTACTTTGAAAAAATTAACGTATTTCTTAATTTACTCAAAGGTGGTATCTTCACAGCTAAATTTCCTTGCTAATAATTTGAGACAGCATGGGTTCAAAATGAGTTATTACAATATAAATGGTTTAATGAAAGTTTCCAATAGTAACCTCTGAATTCAACTTGGATTTAGCTGAGAAGGTTTTCTCACAACTCTGTGTGCTTCCAAGGAGAGAGGTTAATCCTTAGGAATGCTAGAGAATCACCGGGTAAACTGATAATAGTACATTTTTATGACTCTGTCAAGTATAGCCACAATTAAAAAGTCCCTTTGTGGACTGAATACAAAGGCTTTGCAAGCCGCAAGTGGTCTATGGGCTGTGATACAGAGAATCTTAAGCTGGTGAATATTGACGTAGCCCTATTAAAGTCAATGGCATTAACACCTCTTTTATACCAGCTAACAATCTGGCCTGTGATCTGCCCCCTACCCTCTCCATTATTCACTGTGTTAACAGATTGTCAGACATCCCCTTGAGAGAAAACGTATATCCCGATAGACAAACTAGTTTTACTTCTACACATGATTTCCAAACAAAAAGTCTGATCTGAGTTCCGGTAAAATAAAGAACAACGCCTGGAAAATGTACTTACTTTCTAAATTTTTCTCTTTTTCTTTTCCCTTTTTCAAGGAATAAGCTAAGAACAGTACAGCAAGGAAGGCAAAGGCAGCCTCAATAGAGCTATTATTTCCCCTCCTGCACAGGTGGTAGGCTCAGCTTTTCCCCTCCCAGTGTTACAGCCAGTGCAGCTGTATCAAAGCCGGTATAATTAATTAATTATACATGCCTTAGTATATAATTAAGTATAGGGGTGGTGTAGGGGGGATACATCAATGATTTTACAGAAGAAGAGAACTAGGAGGCATATTGTAACTCCGATTCACAGTTTGTAGGTTTCTCCACCCCCTCGGGCAATGCCTGCCCTCTGTAATTGAACCCTCAGCTTGTACTTTTTTTTTTTTTTTTTTTTTTTTTTTGAAACAGCAGAACAATAATGTCAATGAATAAAGGAACTGTGATCCAGAGTTCAACTTCAGCCAAACTGTGAGGACAGGAGACTAGGATCTTAAAGGTAACAGAGCTGAAGGCAGTGACTGCTGAATTGGTGTGGGGTGCAGAGCAAGGCAGTGCTGGTGTGATTAGAAATGCAGCAGTGAAGCTCGGCATGGGCATACGGATATAGCTGCAGCACTGAGTCATATGTACATGGTATTTTTCTTCCTTGTGATTTATAACAGAACTCACTCTTACTAGAAGTTTAAAGCCTGTAAAAAAAGAACAACTATCCTGGAGGAGATACTCATGTCCTTTTTGTATGTGGTTATGTTAATGTCTGATAAGATTGCACATCCATTTAGATGATAAACTGTAACTCATATGCTCTAGTTTTGATAGTGTGTATTTGAGAACACAGAGGTACTAGAAGTCTCTACCTCCTCTCCCATATGGACCTCTTTGATATCTCCTCACTGTCATTATCCTGCAAGAGAAACAGTAAATGGGATGATTTTTCTTCTGTCTGTTGTCGGAAGGCTAATGAATGTCTTTAGCTTTTTGCATTTTTATTTCCATCGTGTTGGAAAAAATATGTCAGTAAAAACTCAGGTAGCTGTTTCCCTTACCCTGCAAAAAGGAAGAAAGAAATATAAAAAATGGTGGGAGCCCAATCTTCTTGTAAAAGCATGTGAATAATCAGAAGTAAGCTAGAAGTTTAAGTCAAATGACTCTGTCAGTTTTGCTGGATACTACTTGGCCTTGTTTTTAATACCAGCTGTCAGCCATTCAGCTTTATATTTACCTTTGCCATTCCATCACTGAAAGGGTAAAGACACCTTTTGGTTATTGCTCAGATGAGAAAATATGTGTGTAAGGTTTGTTGTAGTTCATGTGCGACAGTCTTCTGTATATCAGCAAGACTATGCTGAAAATTCTTGTAGACTATATTTTTTGCAATAAATTACTTGGCTACAAAGGGATTTTGTTAAGATTTCAAGGGTAAGTGAGGTGGCTGGGGGTTATTTGTTTTGTACTGGAAATGGTGTGAATGCAGATGAGTCTATCCTCTCAAGTCACACATGTTTTCAACAAGGTTACGAATGGTTTAAGCAGTTTCCTAAATGGGTGTATTTTAGAAAGACATGGAATACCAACAGCCCAAATGTTACTTCCTACGTTATTTCAGCAATGGTGTGATTTAGAATCACCTACACACAGGCGCACTTTTTCACCTCCAAACTCATTAAAATATGGTATGATTTATGATATTTTCATGGGGAAAATGCACCGCTATGCGGGGTCAGATGACTAGTTTCTATCACAAAGCTGTCACAAAATAATTTGCCAACAAATAGGTGTTGTGATGTGTTTGTTTTCCCTCCTTAAACCACACTCTATCTAACGGAATTTACTTTTATATTTTTGAGATTTTTTTTTTTTTCATTTCAGATTATTTTTTAATAGTAGTAGAAACAACTGGCAGTTTAAGCTATCTAAACATCAGGGGAAAATATTGCTGGCTACAGCAAGCGTGTTTGCTTTCTGTGTATTAGCTGTGCAGATGCCTCTTCTGTTCCCGCTGTTCGAACAGCGGCCGAGCGGTGTCGGGGATGCGCTGCTGCCCAGGAGCTCCAGGCAGAGTTTGCACCAACACAGTTCTTGAACATTCCCCAAAGTCGTTAACTTTGGTATTACTCAAACAAGAATGAAACTGATCTCTGGTGTATCATTCCATACTCTGTGTTATCATCCCACAGTAAATAATGTAAGCCCAGTATGATGATCTTATGTTGAGGTATTCTTTAATAGTCTTAGTTTGTTGGCTTACTGGTTTTGCTCACTCTGAATGAGGACCCTGGGAGAACTACATCTAACAGTTGACTTAAAACTGTAGGGCTGTATCACCTATTTCCAATAGTAAAATATTTGTCTATCAGAATTTGGGATTTTTTTACCAAAATGAATAGAAATTGAAAACATTTTTAACCCTTCCTTTTCAATAAGGAAAAATGCTAGACACATTCTTTTCTTTTTTTTTTAATATTTTCATCAGCACCTGTGATGTTTTGGTTTTGGTTTTGTTTTTTTCCACAGTGAAGGCAGTACTATTCACATCAGTAATTAGTTTTTCTTGAGAATCTATGAATCTATCTCTGAACAGAGGACTGACCATTTATCACAAAAAGTTAATGATGACAAAAATGGATACTCTTTTTTAGGATACTCCTCTAGCTCCTGTCTAAAATATGCTGTCTCATATTTTAGAACCAAACTCAAAATCCAAAGTCTGTGACTCAAAGCATAGTGGATTTTTAAAATACCTTTCTCAGTTTCAATTTACTTTTCTGCATCTATTAGTCTAAGATTTTCTGCAATGCTGAACCCTCCTCTCTTTTGTTAATTGTACATTATGGCATCTACTTTTCAGGTTAGTATGAGTTGTTCACAAGTTCTGGAAAGAATTAACACTATGGCAGTGACTTTTAAGAGGTTCTTAAGAGAACCAGCTATTTTGGGAGAGAACCAACTAATTTGAATTGCTGCAATTCAAAGTCAAACTACTTGGGGTTATGACAATTCATATTAGGAAAAGATTGTGTGTTACATTGTGCCCAAGGGATGAATATGTGCTTGGTAGCATTCCCCTATAGTCTTGTGTCAAGCTTTATTGCATTTGCTTGGAAGAAATGTCGATTTTTTTCTTCACCTGTACAGCTAGTAACAGCAGTAGTCCATCTCTTCTCCATTTTCTACTGGTTCAGCAAAAAAAAAGCTTGATCTCAGCAACTAATGCCACTCATCCGCTCATGCATTCATAAACAACCTCAGAAAGTAACAATGAGTAATAATAAAAATATTTCTTTTACTTCCTACTACCATAGATCTTGACCTTTTTTTTTCTGGAAGGCATTCCAAGCTTACAGCAGGAAAAAGAAATATCAGCAAAGACAGGTATCCTAAGAGTAATGTAACAGAAATGGATTCTTTTCCGGGGGGGGGGGG
>NW_009616879.1:8985-19571 GCF_000690535.1 Cariama cristata
ACGACACACGACGGGACAGACACAAACAAACAAAAGAAAACCAAGAAACACAAACAAAACAAAAAAAGAAAAACACAACAAAAACTCGACACACAAGACTGAAGAGAAACTTAAGGGCTAGATCCAAGGGGAAGAGAGATTGATGCTGTGATTGTGAAAGGTAAAATTTTTGTCATCCTATCTTAAATTTAAATTTCTACAGGTATAGTCTCAGAGATCGTGCAAACAATTTCCTGTTCCTAAACTGTGTGTGCATCCCAGATTTGTTCTAATAACTTAAATATTCTTTATTTATATCTTATATGTAAAATATTTAGTAATATCATGTCACAGTCAAAGGAAAAGATGAAAAAGATTGAAGGATGCTTTTATTTATTTATTATTTTCTTGGATTACCTGATGCACTTGCATAGTCTTCATGTTCTTTAGGCAGAGAGGAAGACTGGACAAGGGTTAAAAGGTTTTGTGAGAATCTGACAACAGTCTGAGAAAGAGCATGCCTCCTATAGGAAGGTAGGTAATCAAACAGAAAATGCAATTTAGGATATGCAGATTGCTATCTTAAATGCTTCTCTGATGGAGATCTTTGGCAGTAGCATGGTACATGTTATTAGAATGTGTATCCTTTGTGAAATGTCATCTTTAAAAATTAATCATTTGTTATTATCAGTCCAAGAATTCTCTAACTATATATGATGCAGGGAGTTGTAAATATGAGGTAAAGGACTGTGTCATTCCTAAAATTGTAAAGGTTCTTACATATTCGGTGTAACAAACGAAACCAATTTGATTTTTTTTTTTCCATGGAGAGTTGGGATTAGAGAAAAAACCCAAACCCAAACAAGTCTTATTCCTTTGGCTCCCTCCATCTCTTTGGTTCTCCATGGGTGCATGTGTTTGGTTTGGTTTAGAAAGTTTAGTTTAGACTCTAGTAAGTCTTCTTGTAGAGGTGAAAATGTAATACACTATTCTCTCATAGCAGTGGTTCTGAAAAAATGCTCTGGGGATTTTGCTTTACTTTTTTTTTTTTAATTAGAATAAAGCTTGAAAAGCATATCAAGTGAGTGATAAGACAGAGCTCATTCATGTACCTCAAACTACAGTGTCTCTGACTATTCAAGGCTCAAATCTTCTTCCTGATATACCCATGCAAGTCATAGTAACTTCACTGACGTTACAGGGACATAACTGAGACCACAATTTGGCCTGCTGTGTATAGAGGTTACAAAAGAAGGCAATTAACGACAATCTATACTGGTACACATTGTGGCACAATGTGTTTTTCATTGGCATTTTAATCAATGAGGGTTTTATGATGGATTTCTGTATAGTATTTTTCAACAATCCTAGGGAGTAAATTATTGGTAATTGCCTTGATTATTCTTATTTACAGAAGCTACACTTACAGATTCAGGGGAAGAGGATGGTTGTCAGGATCTTTTTTTTTTTTTTTTTAAAGAGTTGCAGTTATCGACTGTGTTTTAACTCCGTGCTTGCTATTGTTTTCCAAAGACCAGAGGAAACTTAGCAGAACCATGACAAAAATAATCTCTGCATTCTTTTGCCACTAATGATGTACTGATATAGTAATCTAAATTTACTGATTATGGTTTGACAAGTAATTGCCATGCAGAAAGATGTTTGAGGTGCCAAGAGTGCTGGACAATTCATACCAGAGTTATTTCAAAATTCTCTTTTCTACATCTTTCTCTGGATTTTATGATTCTCAGCTGTTTAGTAAACACCTAATTTCATTGTAATGAGTTATGGCTTGACATTATGAATTTTTCTGGTTTAATTCTTGTTGAATGCATTGGAAGTGATGCTACTAGAGCAATGTTAGCACCGCTAGATTTAAAAGATGTTTTAATAAGGGAATATAGAATCATAGAATCATTATGGTTGGAAGAGACTTCAAAGATCATCAAGTCCAACTGTACACCTGATGCCACCATGCCTGCTAAACCCACTAAACCATGTTTTGAAGCGCCACATCTAAACATTTTTTGAACACCTCCAGGGATGGTGACTCCACCACCTCTCTGGGGACCTCATTCCAATGCCTAACATCTCTTACAGTGAAGAAGTTCTTTCTAATGTCCAGCCTGAACCTCCCCTGGTGCAACTTAAGATCATTTCCTCTTGTCCTATGGATAACTAGAACTTTCCATTGTTTTTGGAAAGTTCTTGATTACCTAATGTCTATATGCTTCATGGATTTAGAATTTCGAGCATTTCTTTCTGCCTCTAGAATTCATGTTTTCTGAGAAAGTGGTGTATGTAAGTGAAACAAGGATAACTGTTGTATTGCAAAAGCCTTTCATTGCTATTCCTCTCTTAATTCATCAAAGATCATAAAACACATAACTATAAAATAAGGTTCCTCTGCAGTTTGAAGTACTCCTTCAGCAGATCCATGCATAATATTTTAACCAAAAGTGTGATGTTAGTTTCATTGCATGAGTAGAATTTTGGTTCTTTTACAGACTTCATCTCAAGGAATTAAATACACAAAAAATACTGAATTAATGACTAATTAATACTGTTTCCTAAGTGACTTATAACAGAAATAATCTATCCTTTTCAGCTCTTGTTGAACACATGCAATCAGATTTCTGATTTTAAAATAATATTTCCACAGAAATTGAATGCTGTTTTAGAAACAGAATCAAAAGTATAAGAAGTCTGGAAAAACCTGTTCGGTTTTGGTGGCTTTTTTTTTATTTTGGGGAGAGGGGGCATGATGGTTTGGGTTTTCTTGTTTTTCTTAGACTACCTCAGTATAATCAAGTAAGCCAATCATATATTTTGTTTTTTAATTGCTTAGTGGCAGTCATGTTTTGGAATGCATGCTTGGCTTGTTGGGGCAGAACCTATGTCTCCTTGGAAGGCAAACATTCACTACTTTGGGGACTGTTGCAGTTTAAAGAAGTAATAGTTGCTTGACCCCTCCTTAGTAAAGATCATTTAATTGTGGAAGGATAACTCTGTTGTATGTGCTGTATATCCACCTATCAGTTGGGATTTGTTAAGCTGTGTGAAAAACAGAGTTCTTCAGGTTTAAGGATGTGATTTCTTCTCTGAGCTGTGTAAGGAAACCCTCTTAAAAACAAAAAAGCTAAACCCTGTGCACTTGTAAACTGTTTTGTGAAGAATATCTTTGCTTGTGTAGACTTGTGGTAATTTTGGCATCCATTTATGTATCCATCCCTCTGTGTATAAATTACTTGATTTTTGTGAGTTTGAAAATTTGTGTCTAACACTTAGGCCTTACTTTGATTCTTCATTGGTGCTGTTTGATGAATCACAATGGGCCAAAAAATGAATAAATTTTTTATTAGAATTTTATATGTCTATTTATAAACATTATAGAATTTTAATATGTCTATTTACGCTCATTCCAGTATGTAGTAAGTTTGACTAATCAAGTTTAGAGTACTGAATACGTAAGTAGGTTCACTTTGTGTACACATTAAAACTCCATATGACACCTTCGTACCAGCTAGAGGTAGCTCTAAATGTCCTTGTTTCCTGCAGTACTTGCTGTGGCATATGTTAGCTATTAATACTACTCAAGGAAAGTGAGCTGGGAAAAGAGTGGGTAAAAAGCTACAGTTTTGTTGTATATTAACATACAAATTCAACAACACCTGAAATGAGCAGATACTCCTCTGGGTGAAAAAGTTCTGACCTTTCTTTACAGAGCAGTTGTGTTTTACAAGATATTGAAAACTACTGATTACTTTCACAGTTTTCCTTATGGAACAAACTGGTGAAATTAGGGATAATTATAGCAAAAAAGATTATAGGACAGAGTATCCACTGTGTTTATTGCTCAATGACTGTTTTTATAACACTTGACCTGAGAAAAGGTTGTAAAACAGTTCTAGCTACCAGAGTTCACATCATCAGTGCTGCAGTAGACAAAAGAACCTTTTGTATCTCACAGTTAAGGAAGTTACCCATTTCATAGCAGTTATACCTTCAATATCTTCTCCTGGGGAGAATGAAAATTAAGTACCAAAAACTATTTTCACTTTCAAATGAAAACCTGTTGTAAATTTTTTTTTTAGTAAATGTGTATCGATAAAGCTACAAATACCAGTAGATACTAAAGAATATGGAAGATCCAGCAGCACCACATATAGCTAAATCTATGTGGTGCATGTGGTCTCATGTTCTTAGACACGTTTTTTTCTATTTAGGATGCAGTATTTTATACTGGTTGTCTGTGTCCTTATGCTATCCTCATTTTATGGCAGCATCACTAAAAAAATTTTCAACTCATTTTATTTCCAAAATAGGTGGAGAATACTCTCAGTACCTTTGCAGATGATGACAAGTTGGAGAATAGAATCTGATACTCTGGAGAGCAGGCCTATTATGCAGCAGGACCTCCACAGGTTGCAGAAATGGACTGAAAGGAGCATCTGGAAGTTCAACCAAGGAAAAATGAAAGTCTGCACCTGGGGTGGAATAACCCCATGCAGAACCACAAAATCACAGAATGGTCGGGGTTGGCAGGGCCCTCTGGAGATCACCTAGTTCAACCCCCTGCCGAAGCAGGGTCACCTACACCAAGTTGTACAGGATCTTGTCCAGGCGGGTTTTAAATATCTCCAGAGAAGGAGACTCCACAACCTCTCTGGGCAGTCTGTGCCAGGGCTCTGCCACCCTCAAAGTACAGAAGCTCTTGTTCAGATGGAACTTCCTGAGTTCCAGATAGTGCCTGTTGCCCCTTAACCTGTCGCTGGGCACCACTGAAAAGGGTCTGGCCCCATCCTCTTGACACCCAGCTTTAAGGTATTTATAAGCATTGATGAAATCCCCTCTCAGTCTTCTCCAGGCTGAACAGACCCAGCTCTCTCAGCCTCTCCTCATCAGGGAGATGCTCCAGTCCCCTCATCTTCCTTGCCCTCTGCTGGAGTCTCTCCAGTAATTCCTTGTCTTTCTGGAACTGGGGAGCCCAGAACTGGACACAGAGTTCTCCAGGTGTGGCCTCACCAGGGCAGAGCAGAGGGGGAGGAGAACCTTGCTCGACCTGCTGGCCACACTCTTCATCATGCACCCCAAGGTACCGTTGTCCTTCTTGACCATGAGGGCACATTGCTGGCTCATGGGCAACTGGTGGTCCCCCAGAACTCGCAGATCCTTCTCCGCTGGGCTGCTTTCCAGCAGGTCAGCCCCCAGCCTGTACTGGTGTATGAAGTTATTCCTCCCGAGGTGCAAGACCCTACACTTGCCTTTGTTGCATTTCATCAGGTTCCTCTCTGCCCAGCTCTCTGTCCTGTCTAGGTCTTGCTGAATGGCAACGCAGCCTTCTGGTGTGTCAGCCACTCCTCCCAGTTTTGTATCATCAGCGAACTTGCTGAAGGTATGCTCCGTCCCTTTATCCAGGTCATTGATGAATAGGTTAAAGAAGACCAGACCCAGAACTGATCCCTGGAGAACACCACTAGACACAGAGCCACCACTCTACGCCACTGATTGTGATCCTCTGGGCTCTACCATTCAGCCAGTTCTCAATCCACCTCACTGTCCACTCATCTAGCCCACACTTCCTGAGCTTACCTATGAGGATGTTATGGGAGACAGTGTCAAAAGCCTTGCTGAAGTCAAGGTAGACAACATCCACAGCTCTTCTCTCACCTACCCAACCAATCATGCCATCATAAAATGTTATCAGATTGGTCAAGCATGACTTCCCCTTGGTGAATCCATGTTGACTATTCCTGATAATATTCTTTTCCTCCACCTGCTTAGAGACAACATGCAGAATGAGCTGCTCCATCCCTTTTCCAGGGATGGAGGTGAGGCTGAATGGCCTGTAGTTTCCTGGGTCCTCCTTGCCCTTTTTGAAGACAGGAGTGACATTGGCTTTCCTCCAGTCCTCAGGCACCTCTCCTGTTCTCCATGATCTTTTGAAGGTCATGGAGAGTGGCTTACCAATAACGTCTGCCAGCTCCCTCATCACTCATGGTTGCATCCCATTGAGGCCCGTGGACAGGACAAAAGGGCATAGTCTGAAACTGCACCAGGGGAAGTTCAGACTAGAAATTATGAGGCATTTCTTCACAGAAAGCTATCAGGGTCATTGAGGTCCCCCATGAGAACTAGGGCCTGTGATCATGAGTCTGCTTTCAACTGTCTGTAGAAGGCCTCATCAACTTCCTCATCCTGATCAGGTGGCCTGCAGTAAATACCCACAGCAGTGTCACCCATATTAGCCTGCCCCTTAATTCTTATCCATAAGCTCTTGACTCGTTCTTCATCTGCCCCTAGGCAGAGCTTGATATGTTCCAGTTGCAATCCTTCATGGAGAGCCTTGCTGGCCTGTCCTTCCTAAAAAGTTAGTAGCCATCCATAACAGCATTCCATTCATGTGAGCTAACCCAACACTTCTCTGTAATTGCAATGAGATCACGGCCCTGCAACAGCACACAGATCTCGAATTCTTCCTATTTATTCCCCATGCTGTGTGCATCAGTGTACAGACATTTCAGAGATGTAATTGAGCATGGAGGTTTCCCAGCAGGGGTGCAAGAGGATCCACCATAGCCATACACATCCTTGAGGTAGCTCGCCTTCTGGTTCTCATCCAGGGAGGCAGCTAAGGAACATTTGTTGCTGTTCTGGTTAGCCGGCTTATACCCTAATTGGATACGATGGTGTAGGCATTGCTGCTTTGGACCTTGCCCTCCAAGTCCTTCAGTTTAAAGCCTGCTGCACCAAGTTGGCCAGCCTGCTGCCAAAGATTCCCTTGCCTCCTCTCCACAGGTGGATTCCATCCCTCTCTAATAGATTATAGTCATCAAAAAATGTCCTGTTGTCACAAAAGCCAAAACCCTCATGTCAGCACCAGTCTTGAAGCCAGAAGTTTATTTGCATTACATGCCTATTTCTGGCTGCCTCCTTTCCTCTGACTGGCAAAATGGAGGAAAAGATAACCTGGGAACCAATATTTTTCACTTGCACCCACAGGGCTTTATAGCATTCCTTGATTCCGCCCAGGTTCTGGCTTGCAGTGTCATTCGTGCCCACGTGAAAGAGTAGCAGTGGATAATGGTCTGTGCTCGTGACAAGTTGTGGCACTCTCTCGGCCATGTCTCAGACTCCAGCTCTCGGAAGACGGCACAGCTCAAGTGACTCCTGTCAGGAAGGGAAGATGGGTGCCTCAGTGCCCCTTAACAGAAAGCCACCCACTACGAGCACTCATTTCTTTTTACGATATCCACTGTGTACTGCTGACACAATTTCTCCTTGCTGACCTTGCTCATGGGTGTCTGGAGCTGTTAAAGCTTCATATCTGGTTTTGGTTGTGATTCTGGAGGGTGGAGACTGAAGCAGAGTCCTGCTTTTGTGGGTCACCAGGGTCCAAGATGCCTCATTGTCACTCGTGTCCACTACAGCAGCACAGTTCTGAAACCATCTATCCATCTTCTCCTTGGCTCCTCTAATACCGTGCAGCCTTTTAACTGTTTCCTGCAACTTGGCTACCAGATCATCAACCTGTCCACACCTTGTGCAGGCACTCACCTTTTCTCCAGGAGAAAAGTCTGGGCATTCATTGCAACCTACCGCCTGTACTGAGGTCTCCTTCTGTACCAGTTCCTTCTGGGTGGGAGCATCATGTATCTCAAGGATCTTCTCTGTAGGAACTCTGGTTTTAGCTCTGGGGCAAGTGCTGGCTATTTTGGCAGAGACCTTGAGCCCTTTCCTGGACTGCAGGCCTAAAAGCAGGTTGCAGGGCTTTGCCTGCATGAACTGCTGTGCAAACTGCCATGCCACACCCTATTTGCCTGCCCTGTTCACGGTGTTCCTGGTGGCTACTGCTTCCTGGGGCTCTTTCAATCTTCCACAGTTGCTCCTGGCAATGCCCTAGTTGTTTCAGCCTCGCTTAGAGGGCTGCAACCTCCTGACAGGTGTCTCTGCTCTTCTGTGGGTTTCCTTGGTTCTGGGAAACCCTGTCCACCTCAATCTAGCACTCAGCTGCAGGACTTACCATTGCTGCCACCGTGTACCTCGCTGACGAGGATCCAAAAAGGAGAGTGGGTTGACTGGCTGGAAAGCAGCTTGGGAGAAGAAGGGAGGAAGGGGAAACAACAATAAAAACCCAAAACAGCAAAAAGCAGTGGTCTTGGAGGACTAGTTGTATATGGGTCAACAGCATGCCCCTGCAGTGAAAAAGGACGGTTATGTTCTGTCTGTACTAGCAAGGGTGTAGCTAGTTCAGTGAGTCCCATGGAGGGCCACCAAGGTGATTAATGGGGGCTGGAGCATATAATGTACAAGGAGAGGCTGGGTAAATCTGCTTGGCCTTAAGAAGGGAAGGCTAAGAGGACACCTTATTGCTATCCTCTTCTGCCTAGTAAGAGAGTATGGAGAAAATGAAACCAGACTCCCTTTGGTGGTTCTCAGTGATAGGAAGGCAGGCAATGGGCACAAGCTGCAATGTGGGAAGGCATTTCTTTTTCTTTCATTACATTGTGTGTATTATTTTTGTCTAAGTATGAAAATGTGAGTATATTCCAAAGCAAATGCCCCAAAACCCCCTCAGAAACATCTCTGCGATAAATACTGATAAATCCTCTTCCCAGACTTCAGAGTCAAACAAGGGACTTAATCTTTATGATTGTAACAAACACAAGTTGTCAGTGCTCATTATGTTAAGAACAAAATAAAAAATTTGTTTACATATAATTTATATCATGTGTATGCAATTTATTGTTACATGGTGTTCAGACCCTTGTCCAAAGTCTGCTGGAAGTAATGGAAATATTTCCATCAGAGCATTTAGCAAAGTAGGGGCACTTGGAAATACCCAAATTAGCAAATTCTGAACAAGCTGACTCATATACTAGAGCAAATTTAACAGTCTCTTAACATAACCTGGGAGGAGCACCACAGCTGCATTGCTTCTGGTATACAAGATAGCTCCATGAGAGCCAGTTTGGGTATCACTACAAATTGAGGGCTGTGGAGACATAATTTTAGGCTCTGTGAGAGAATACTGTGTCAGTACAGATTATTTAGACTAGTGGAAATCTGGTTAGTTTCAGCAAATCCATGAATGTAGTGTTTAAGGCAGAAAACTGCTTCGCCTACGTAGCACAATCAGAGCATATTTATTTTGTTAATGTTATGTTACCATAAAATAATAAGGGAAATTAAATCACAATTTAATTGTTCATCATGTTGCAGAACACATTGTATCTCAAGCTGTCATGGAAACTAGTTGTCATTTCTTTGATCCTTAAATCATACACACAAAAATTGTTGAGGAAAGATAGAGGGATCACAATATTTGTATGAGAAAGATTAATGAGCTGTCTAAGCTGATTGCTTTTGCAGTAACTCATATTTCATGATATTGTATGAATGCATAAATGAGATTTTTTTTTTTTAAGTTTAAATGAAAAAAAACCTTTTCTGTTTATCGATACAGATCTAATGTTATGCATAGCAAGTCGTGAGTTTTATTTTCTATTTATAGCAATTTTGCTTGGTGGTAAAATATGCAATGTATCCTAACTATTTCAAAAGTGTATCTGTTGATGATTTGGTTCCATAGCATTTTTTCCTAGACACTTGTCATATGATTACATTTTACAGTATAATATGAATGTATTCATGGAGAATTCATTTGGTTCTATTCATAGTACACCCTACACAACATAAAGGATTACACACTCTCTCTCTAGTTGCTGCAAAAAAATATTTATCAGCTATACAATATTTTAGTGTCTTTGTTGATCATTCAGGTCTCTATTTGGAGGTCTGTCGACGCTTATATAATAACATCGGTGTGTGATTTAGGCACACAGAAGTCTTTCTTTACATATATATACTCAATTGGAATTTAAAAATTATTTTCATCTTCTGGATTACACTGGTGAAGAAGAAAGAAAAAACAGAATTTGAAAACGTATTTTATTTTGTTTTATTTTTTTCTACTACAATACACTATAAACTAAGAAAACCAGTCACAAAAAAATATTCTCTTTATGTGATCATTTTAATTATGATAATTATAAAGGTTTATTTCCTAATCCTTGTTCATGCATAGACAAATAAAAACATAATTGTAAAAATTCACTTAAAATTGCAATATGAAACCCCCACTTTTCTCCTTACCTTTCTCTCTGTAAACAAATGACGGAACACTTAAATTATTTCTTTATCAGATGCAAAAGCAATCCCAGTAAAAATTACAGCTTATATTTCTAGTTATGAATAGGGCTCATGAATTCATCAGAAAAGCAAAGTAAAACATATTCTGAAATACATAAGTATAGTGATATAAACATTATATTATTTTTTTAAATGTTATCTTCGTTTTTTTTTCTCTGAGGTGGCTCAAAGGAAATGATTGCACTTTGTGGTCATTTAGACTTTTACCACCTACATTTCAAAGATATTAACTAGTAAGTGTTAAGAATAACACAAATATATTCTGCTTGTGATGTTAAACTAGTTGATTGAACTAAGCACTTCACCAAGTCCTAGGCAACTTTGGTTTCATCTGATATGGCAAAATGGAAGATTGAAGATTTGAGAACTGTCGCAAGCCGGTCAGAAACCGGAGC
>NW_009616880.1:0-13099 GCF_000690535.1 Cariama cristata
ATGGAGAACGGATGGAGAGCAGCCCTGAGCAGGAGGACTTGGGGATGTTGGTGGACAAGAAGCTCAACATGACCCAGACATGTGCGCTGGCAGCCCAGAAAGCCAACCGTGTCCTGGGCTGCATCCGAAGCAGCGTGACCAGCAGGTCGAGGGAGGGGATTCTTCCCCTCTGCTCTGTTCTGGTGAGACCCCCCTGCAGTACTGCCTTCAGCTCTGGAGTCCTCAGCACAAGAAGGATGTGGACTTGTTGGAGCAAGTCCAGAGGAGGCCACGAAGATATTCCGAGGGCTGGAGCACCTCTCCTGTGAGGACAGGCTGAGAGAGGTGGGGATGTTCAGCAGCCTGGAGAAGAGAAGACTCTGGGGACACCTTAAAGCAGCCTTCCAGTACCTAAAAGGGGCCTACAAGAAAGCTGGGGAGGGACTTTTGACAGGGACATGGAGTGATAGGACAAGGGGCAATGGCTTTAAACTGGCAGAAGGTAGATTTAGATTAGATACCAGTCTCACCAGGAAGAATTTCTTCCTGATGAGGCACTGGAAGAGGTTGCCCAGAGAAGTTGTGGATGCTCTATCCCTGGAACTGTTCAAGGCCTGATCTAGTGGAAGGTGTCCCTGCCCACGGCAGAGGGCTTGGAAAGAGGTGATATTTAATGTCCCTTCCAACCAAATCATTCTATGGTTTATGATTATGGTTTTGTTTACAACCAAACTTTTTGCTGGTGTACTTATTTACTAATTATAAATGCCTAGAACTGCAATTCTTATCCCCAGACTAGAACCTACATGTCACAGAATGGCAGAGGTTGGAAGACACCTCTGGAGGTTATCTGGTCCAACCCTTCTGCTCAAACAGGTCCACCTAGATCTTGTTGCCTGGGACCATGTCCACGTGGCTTTTGAATATCTCCAAAGATGAAGACTCAACAACTTCCCTGAGTAACCTGTGCCATCGGTCATTGATGGTCACCTTCAAGTGATTGGTCACCTTCACAGTAAAAAAGTGTTTCCTGATGTTCAGAGGGAATATCCTGAGTTTCCATGTGCACCCATTGCTTCTTGTCCTGTCACTGGGCACCACTGAAAAGAGCCTCGCTCTGTCCTCTTTGCACCTTCCCTTCAGATATTTGTATATGTATTAATAAGTTTCTCCTTGGGCCTTTACTTCTCTAGGCTAAACAGTCCTAGGTCTCTCAGCGTTTCGTCATAGGAGAGATGCTCCAGTATCTACATCAACTTTGTGACCTTTCAGCAGACTCTCTCCAGGATGTTCATGTCTCTCCTGTACTGGGCAACCCAGAAATGGACACAGGACCCGAGGTTTGGCCTAACTAGTGCTGAACAGAGGGGAATAATCACCTCCCTTGATCTTCCTAATACAGCCCAGGATACCATCAGTCTTCTTTGCAGCAAGGTCACATGGCTGGCTCATGTTCAATTTGGTGTCCACCAGGACCCCAGGTCCTTTCCTGCAAAGCTGCTTTCCAACCAGCTGACCCCCAGCATACTCTGCTGTGTGGTGTTGTTCCTCTCCAGGCGCAGGGCATTTCCCCTTGAATGTTGAACTTCATGAGGTTCCTGAAAGCCCATTTCTCCAGCCTGTTGAGGTCCCTCTGTATGACAGCATGACCCTCTGGTATATCAACCACACCACAGTTTGGTGTCATCAACAAATTTGCTGCAGGTACACTCTGTCCCATAATCTAGATCATTAATGAAGAAATTAGATAGGATTGGACCCAGTATTGACCGCTGGGGCACTCTGCTAGTTCTTGGTCTCCAACTAGACTTTGTGCTGCTGATCACCATCTTCTGGATCCAACCATTCAGCCTGTTTTCAATCCACCACACGGTCCACTCATTCAGCCCATATGTCAACAGCTTGTCTGTGAGTATCTTATGGGAGACCGTGTCAAAGGCCTTACTGAAGTCCAGACAGATAATATCCAGTTCTCCTCTCACCTACCAAGACAGTCGTTTCATCACAGAAGTTTGTCAAGTTGGTCATGCCTGACTTCCCCAATAGACATGATTGGTCAGTTATTGAGATTGGCCTCTCAATGACATCTGTCAGCTCCCTCAGCACTTGTGGAAACATCCCATCAGGGCCTGTGGACTTAGCTGTCTCCAGTTTGCTTAAGTATTGCATGACTGGATCCTCTTCCACCAAGACTACATCTTCCTTGCTCCAGATTTTCCCTTAGTCTCTGGGAACTGTGATTCCTGAAGACTGGTCTTGCCAGTGAGGACTGAGGCAAAGGCAGCATTCAGTACCTCAACCTTTTCCAAATCCTGTATAACCCGGGCACTCATCTCATTGAGCAATGGGCCCACATTTTCTCTAGTCTTCCTTTTGTCATCTGTGTACTTACAGAAGCCCTTCTTGTGATTTTTACCGCCTCTGGCCAGATTCAGTTCCATTTGAGCTTTGGCTTTCATAGCCTCATCTCTGCGTGCTCACACAATGTCTGCATATTCCTCCCAGGTTACCCATCCTTGCTTCGACCCTCTCTATGCTTCCTTTATGTGTTTGAGTTTCACCAGGAGCTCCTTGTTCATCTGCAAAGGCCTCCTAGCATTTTTACCTGACTTCCTACTCATTGCATGGAGGAGATCCTTAAATATTAACCAGCTTTCTTGGACCCCTCTTTCCTCCAGGTCCTTATCCCATGAGCCTTCTCCAAGCAGACCTTTGAAGAGACCAAAGTCTGCTCTTCTGAAGTCCAGGGATGTGAGCTTGATTTTTATCCTCCTTCCTGCCCTCAAGATCCTGAACTCCACCATTTTTTGGTCACTGCAGCCAAGGTTGCCTTTGACTTTCATGTCCCTAACAAACTTCTACTTGTTGGTTAGTATGAGGTCCAGTAAAGCACCTCTCCTTGTTGGCTTCTATATCGTTTGGATCAGGAATACATACTGTTCAATGGTCTAGCCTTGCTTTACTTCCTCACATTATTAATACATGTTCCCAGTGTATATGACTACTGGAGATGGAAGAATGGTTTTACATGAGTAAACATTCATCATACTGTTTCACAAGTTAGAGAAGAAACGTATCTAGCTTTTGTGGCCCACAAGAAAGCTCTGTAACAGTAAGTGGAGAAGAAAAGGGCACTGAAGACCAAACACTACCAAAGGAAGTTTATAGCAAGTAAAAGAAAAAGTCCACAGAGGAGTAGCATCACTCTGAATTGTAAATGAAGAGGAAAAGCTAAGTGGAATACTTGTTCACTTTTCAAGGGATCAACTCTGAAATGTTTCCCGTACAGCTTGACAGCTCTAAAACACCATTTGTTTTCCCGTCTTTCTATTTTCTGACATGTGCAGCATTAATTGAAATAGAAAGGGCTTGTAAAGCCTCGCTGCTATATATTGTTTTACAATCATGGTTTCAGATTTTAACTTTCTTTTTCTCAAAACACTGTCGTTCATAAAAGAGATATCTTTCTGTTTTTAGCACTTAGTTTTCATTTCCTTCCAGCTAATGCCAGCAATAACTAGTGCTTCAGCAGCTTATTATTCATTAAATAGTCATTTAAAACACCTTTTCTTCTGTATACTTTGGACTCTAAATTGTGTTTTGATACCTAGAGCCTTTTACAGTATAAGCCTTTTTTTTTTTCCAAACACAATCTAGCTTGATTTCTTTAAAACAAGATTTTTTTAATACACTTTATTTTATTTGTCAAATTTCCAGGCTTAGTTTTAGTTAAAATGCTTAGTGGAAAATATAAAAATATTGCTCCCAAATCCAGCAAAAGTAAGGAAAAAAAAATGATCCTATAAAACAAAGCTTATAAATATAGTATTCCAGTGCACTTTTACTAGGCACTACATGTCTGCCAGAAATAAAACCCAAAATATTTCTAATTTGAAGTTGTAACCCAGATTCTCTGAAATCTTGCAGATGTACCCAGTGTACAATCGCACTACCTTTAAAAATAAAGTATTAAAACACTTTGATAATCTATTTAATTTCAACATCGCATGAAGTTGGGTTCATTAACCATCCAGCTTTAGGCACCTATCTTCATTCTCATAGCTAAGCAGGGTTTCTCTTCAAACTTTCTTTATACCGGGGAGGCTTTTTTAAAGGACGATTCAGAGCAGGAGCCTCTCTCTAGGAAGACACTGGAAAGACTGCCTGCATAATTAGCTCATAATTAGACTTAGTTACCTAAACTTGAGATCCACATTCCACCTTTTCCTCTCACTGTTTTTCTACTGCATGCAGAAAAGTAGACAGAAATAAACTTCTGAGGAAAGGCCCTGGGTGTCCTGGTGGACAGCAAGTTGAACATGAACCAGCAAAGCACCCTTGGCAACAACAAACGGCAACAGCCTCCTGGACTGCATGAGCAGTTGTATATTGTGGTATACCACTACCGGATGGGAGTATGTGAAGGGACACAGACAGACTCTTCCAGGAGGTGCACAGTGACATGACACAGGGCAGCAGACTCAATCAGAAATTCTGATTAGATATTAGGGAAAAATTCGCCCTCTGAGAGTGATCAAGCACTGGACCAGGTTGCACGGAGATGCTGTGGGACCTCCATCCTTGGAAATATTTAAATTTTGCCTGGACAAAAGCCCTGAGCAGCCTGTTCTAACTTCAAAATCAGTCCTGTTTTCACCAGAAGGTTAGACTAGTTTACTTTCAGAAGTCCTTTCCAACCTAAATTATTCTATGATTCTGTCAAAACGACGAAGAACTTAAAGCAGACATTTGCCACATTGGCTGTGTTTTCATGTCAAAGCAGAGGCTACAAACATTCACAGAAAAAAATAACACTAAAAAATCCTTCTTTTTCTAAAATTCTGTTGATCACAAAAGGATATAATTCTGCTCAGTTTGGAGAACAATAATGTCTCTGAGAGGTTCCTCAGATGCAAATGATCAAAGCTGCCTAGAGACCTACTCCTGTTCCTCTCCATTTTTAGCCTAGATTACATTGCCAACCAAAACTCTGATGTGTATGTTAGCCAAATATCAAACAGACTGAAAAGGCCAGTAAAGGTCTCCCAGTGAATCCACTCTTGTGGCCATAGGAATGTGTCTGTGGGTGTGGCACAGCATCAGTTAAGTCTGATTTCCCCGCTTTTACACTGATGTCACTTTAACTCCTTTAAAAAGTGTCTTAGTCGCTAACCCGCTTCAGAATGATAGGAGTAACAGATGCAAATTTGTACCCCGTAACACATGTTGCTGGTGATTAAAAAACACAGTACGGCAACTAATGTTAATGAATTCTGCATACCATAAATAGTGAATTACCCTTGCCAGTACAAACATCCACAAAGGCAAACCTTGATAGAAAAGAGCATCAAAGAGAAACAATTAGGATCTCCTTTCTAAAGAGACATTACAAAAGGTTACTCGCACAAATCTGTCAGTTACTCTTGACTTTTAACTGCGCTCCACGATACCTGTCTGCATTTGAGATACCAACTCCTGTCTGCAGTCTGAATTTACAGCACTCACAGAAGGATCACCAGCATTACATGACTCATCCCTTCCACATGCCTGTTCACTTGTGCGGGTTCATAACCTGAAGCACTTCGGCCACACGTTGGATTCCCAAGACATGAATCTGTCCCTCAAATCCCCTAAAAAACATGCAACCTCTTGTCTGTGTAAACCCCTCTAACGCATAGAACAGATCAGCCTTCAGTATTTAAGTATTCATAGCCATTTTCCTGCATTCAGGACACAACAAAACTGTCACTGCCTTGCAAACCATTGTATATTAAATCATCCTAATTTGTGTAATATCACTGACTTCACCAAGCTTGTATCCATAAATTAAGGGGCTTGGGTTTGGGTTTTTTATAATGCATTTATCCACAGTCCCAAATGTAGAAGTTAGATCTGCTTGCTCTATGGCTGTTGCTGATATCCACACAAACTTTTTGAATGTTTGTATCAATGTTTGAAAAAGTAAATATTCTGGTTTTTTCCATTTTAATTAAGTGATTACAAAGGCTGAGGTTCTCAAAGAAAATGCAAAGGAACTAGGTGCCCAGCATTCACTGAAGAACGTTTTGGTATAAGACATGTTCAAATTCTTCAGTTTTTCACAAAAATACAGTCAAAATAAGAGAAATATCTGAACAGGTTCTTAGTATCACATCTAAAATTATATGCTCAAGAGCAAAGGAGTAAGATTACATATATATATTTATCAACTGCACAGACCCAATCATGATACTAAAATCTCACTTCAAGTTTGATGACAGACTTCTGCAAAGTTCATGCATTCTAGATACCTGAACCTCAGCTAAATATGACAACCTGTGACCTGTACACACCCTGATTATAGGCAAATTGTCAAGACACGAAGAGAGCCCTGGGAAGCAGTTCTAAATAGTGCATGAAGTTCTGTTTAAAACACCCCAAAACATTCAGAATAATTTTAATTTCATTCAGACAACCTTTATACTGTCACAAGACATAGCATCCTTTACAGACATCTCAGACAAGTGTTGGCATAAGAGAGTTAGGGAATAATATGCATATGTTCTCATAATGTATTTACAAAAATGTAGGGAGAACATGTGGTAGACACTATCATGAATGTTACAGGGAAAAAAAGTGTTATGTACCCCATTCTCCATTTCTGATGGCAACTGCAAATAAAAGCAACATGGACAGAATAATACCCCAAGTGACAAACCAGGTATTGATGGATCAGAAAATGGCAAGACAGCTACCATTCACCCAATTGCTTTTGAGAAATATTATGATACAATGGTTATGAAAGACAGAATGGATCTAAACTACTGCAACTTTAACAGAGAAACCTTTATCTGATTTATGCAAGACAAATAATCATTTTTTTAAAATAGTCACTTGACTGAGTTAAGGGTATCTGTCCTTCATTCCGCGCTACTTCAAGAACCAGACGTTCAAGACCACTTTTGTTGCTCTTTAAGTTGAATTACATCCTCAGTTTCAACCAGGAAATTCAATGAAATTAAATCAATGACATTATTCTAGCTTTACGCAAGGTTCAGTAAGAACAGGATTTGACTGTATTACTTTAGGTATTAACTATCCTCTGAAAACTGAACTACTAGCGTAGTGTAAATATATTAGCATCACAACTTTTGCCATTAATTTCCTCAAGAGTTTTCATCATCACTTAGGAAAATCTGAGGCAAGTACACAGAGATTTGTTTCCAATTTTTCATCCAAAATATTTTTTACAAAGATGACGTGCATTTTCTTTGTATTAAAAGTGTAATTTTGACAAGAAACAGCCCATTTCAAATTAATTTGGATATTAAAGTTCGGGGAAGAAAGAAACAAGAATTTTTACCAAAAAAAGACACAGTTTTGATTCTTGAAAAATGTAATCTGGATTTTAGAAAAAATAAACCTGGTGCTTAGAGGAGAAAGGAGGACAGGACTGCAAGAGAAAATGGGAGAAAAGTTGTACTCTCTTTTTCCCTGACAAAATCCTAAAAGAGTTTCAAGTGCAGTTTAAGAAAAAAACTTCTTTCATTTTGCTGCGACTGTTCATGGGTATACATTTTACAACCTTTTTCATTGTAAGGGCTCCAAGAACTGGCTTCCACATGAGTTTTGATAAACCTCTACTTAGAATACACTCCCAGAGATTAAATTCTGGCTAAATAGCAAAAAATAAGGAATGAGGTACAAGAGTGTTCTAGCAGAAAAATGGATGGAACAAAATGGTGAAGACTAGTGCTGTAAGCCCGATATAAAGAATTATATAGCAGTTGCCCTAACAGAGTCAGTCGTATTAAGATTCTCCTAGAGTGGGATTCATTTGACGAGTCACAGAGGTCTGAAGCAGGACTTAAGGTCTGAAGGTGACAAAGTCTGCCTACAGTCACTGGAGAGGACCGTCACTTTCAGGCGCAATACATCTCATCCTAATTTCAACACTGAAAATACAACTGCCTCAGCTGGTAGTGGGAGGTGCTCCTGAGAATCCTCTGCCAGAACTATCAAACAGCTGCCAATGGTTTGTACCTTTATTTTCAGGATCTCAAATGCTCATTGCAGTTTCCAGGGTAATCTCTTGGCCTGCAACTCCTCTTCCTATGAGATACCCTGCCTGACCTTGTGGAAGGACCAGTGGCTGAGGTTAGAGAGAGCAAAGTTTCCACTTCTGATCATTTACTGGTGACTGACGGCAAAATGAGTTGACTTTTCTGCTCGCTACAGGTCACTGAAGCCACTACTGTCAGCCCTGCACAGTTCCAAAGTAAGACTGTGTTCATTTATATCAGGAATATATGAAATATCTGATTTGTTGTACATCAGGGAAATAACTCTGCAGCTCAATGGATTTCTGCATGGAAAATCCCTCTTGTAAGAGATTGGTTTAGAAAACAATACATGACATTAAAAAATCTGGGTTTATGTAGAATGCAAACTACCATGCCTTGGAAAAAGCAGCATAGGCACCAAACACTAGACAGTACAAGGGTAGCATTTTACAGGTTACTTTTTCTGTTAACCTCCTTTCAAAATATTGACGTCTTTTCAGATACCAAAAATTGAACAAATCTTTAGCCATAAATTGATCATTATATCTTGCTAGGATAAACAAATCAAAAGTACTTGAAACAACACATGAACCTAATGGGCAAAAAAAAAAAGTACAGATGTCGATCTCTTTCATGTGAAATATGACTGTTCCATATTGAAGAAAAGAGAAACAGAACCATCCAATGGTCACTATTATGTAGCCTTTTATGTTGACCAGAGCTACAAAGCTACGTGTACTGTTATGTCAGTTTTACTGTGAAAGATGTACTTCTGTCTATATGAACAGAATCTGCTGTTAGAAATTTAAATCAATCGATGTCGAAACTTTTGACTTGTAGTATAGTCAAAACTAACCACCACACAGAGAAGCAAAACTACCTTTGTTGAGAACTGACCTATAGCTTCCTTGTAGATAGATATTTCATTGGTCCAAAATGATCGGCTACACTTTAGACAGATAATTATTACTAAAATATTGTATTTTTATTAGTGTGTTCCTAATGTTGGAATTCAACCAGTATTATTTTGGTTTTATTATTATCACATAAGAAAAGCTTTTGACACTATTTGAATTACTTCTGTTCTTCTTAGGATTCAGGCTATATCCATACAGCCTGATCAGCTATGATAACCAAGGCTGGTTTTATTCCTCAGGATTCTGCTGCTGTTATCATAAGAAATAAAATTATTCGCCCCATCAGTGGCAGCAAAATAAGAGTATGAGATTGCCTGTTTATGAGCTATATAATTTACTGCAATTAGGAAAACTCAAACGAGAAGGACAGGTTGCTGCACTTTTTGTCCAAATCAAATGCTTTTCATTCATAAGGAGCCATTAAGAGCAAACAACAGTATGACAGAGAAAGCTTGGACCTTAACAGAGAGTTTGTATCAGAGTCTGAGGTTTTTCTAGTAGAGAGACAGGCTATACAGCATTTTTTAAACTCGGTGCAATAGCATGGAAAAAGTTGAGAAATACCTTGGTAAATGCACACTGCTGCGTAACAAGTGAGGTCTGCAGTCTTAAATTTGATATTCTGCAAATTCATTCCACAGAACAGTTGAAAGTTGTGGTGGATGTTGCCATGTGTGTGTTTTTAACACACACATGCTCGCCACAATAACACATATATGGTGATAAGCAAACCTTATTCATGCTGGATGCAAAATCCCAGATGTTTATTCCTGAGCATCAGCTCAAGCTTCTAACATCTGAGGCCGACAAGAGTTTTGTTTGCCCCTTGGAGAGGAAGCTAGCCCTGCTCACAGGCTTGAACTCAACAGCCGTAACGACTGCGAGGGACAGGAGCCGTGCATCAGATAGGCAGCTGGGTGCCTCCTCATCGCACATCTAGTCCGAACGTGGAGTGAAGATCTATATGCCAGTGCAGGCACTGGTTTAAAACAATACCGTACGCAGCTTTCCCTCAAATGCCCAAGAAATCAGATCTGAGCTGAAGGAACTTGTGCTGACAGAGCAACACGCACCAGTTGGCAGCTCTGGTGGTCTCCTCTGCTCCTTTTCTGCCTTGTCTTTCTATGGCTATCCTTGAAGAGGAAAAGACTGTTTAAAAGCCATTATGACCTAAGAGCGGGATGGTTATTAGCTTTCATGTTCCTTCCTCAGGCTATGCTGTTTAACATTTCTGCTGTGGCTGTCCAGGAAAAGAACACCATTTTCATCTGTTATACTTTCTTGCCCTCTGCTGGAAAAACTATCAACTGAATGTGCAGAAGTGAACCTTTTAAAATTGATTCTCCAAACGATCATGAAAATAACTTCTTCACAGAGTCTTCCCCCAAAACCCTTATAAAAATACTAAAAAAAAAAAAAATTTCTAACCAAACCACCTTATTCCTAGCAATTAATCCTGACCCTGCTTCAGAATCAGACCCTGGCATTGAAAGTACCATCTTGTCTCCAAAATGTACTTGCTTCAAAACACAAGGGGAAAGTGGGGAGGAGTGGAGACCAAACACGCAAGAGAAAGTTGGGGACTGAGTAATATGCTTGCATTTTTCAAAAAGACAAAAGAAATGCAGGTGCTGGTGTTAAATGGGAATACAGGGCAATATTATTTTCTGCTTTAATAAATTATAATGGATTTGTGATGTTTTAAGTGAATAAGCGGGTAGCAACTGTTATTCCATTGTCAATGAATAACATGCATGTGTTTTCCTACTCACCACTCAGGAAGAATTTTTCATAACAGAAACTAAATTACCCCTCTGCCTTTATACCATTGCTATGTGGGCATATTCAGGAGCACTTTGAGAACTTCTGAGAGAGAATTTTGCCTCTGGGTTTTATGTCTTCAAAACCTCAGACCTCCGACTTTCTCCAAACACATACAGTTTCTCCTGAATAGCAATTGGAAAAGCAGTCAGGTTCATTGGCCGTATTGTCACCATTCTCTTTTTCATCAAAGAGCAGTTATGGTGGATTAAAAAAGTAGTGTCACCATGTCACAAAGAAGGAAGGATGGCTCTTTGTTAAGTGTGCCGCTGGGAAGGACCTCTCTGACTTTTAATGCCTCTTCAGGCCTTTCAGGCAATCAGTAGTTCCCTCCTGTGAGCCATGAACCTTTGCAGAAAGTCTTTCTGTCATAAGTAACCTTCTGCTTTCTATTTAGTGACCTTAATCTTCAAAATGACAGGATATTTCCATGGCATGGAGAGTTTCCCTTACACATCCTTACTCAGCGTGGAATGGCTCACATGAATAAGCGTATCATATTTAGGAAAATGGAAATTTTCTTTCAGCTGTGCCTTTTTCAGTGAATGCTTTCAAAGACCAGGTCTTAGCTTGATACTGCAAAAAGTAGTAATCTCTGCTGGGATAAAACAGATGGAAAACGGATGTGAGCAGGACTCGTGTTTCTCTTTTCAGCTGCAGTCAGGTTCCTTTTCAGATAGTCAGTTGGTTTACAGTGACTGCTTCCATTCATCATGCGCTCATATCCACAAGTACCCAGATTTGTTTCATAATGAGAACCAGATTTTAAAGGATTTATTTTGGGAACTACCATGTTTCCACTGGCAGTACAGAGAGCATCTTCGCGCCTGTTGCTGACTACCTAATAACCTTACCTTAACACAACATCTTTTTACTCACAGTAAGGTCAAGTTCTTTTAACTTTTTAAAGCATTATAACAGCTGGAAACAAAAAATAGATCCAGAAAAATTCAGTCAGCAAGTCCTCAGCAGACTGTTGGAGGACTCCAGAATACAGATTGAGATGAATTGATCCAAACTGCATTTATATAGATTTATATATAGGGATGTTTTATAAATACGGCTATAGAAAGGCAATATCCATGACATCATCTTCTGTCAGTGTCAGCTTCTGCATCAGAGTTGCAGAATACAGCTTCCTTTGGCCTAAATTTCTTTCCAAAATTGAAAACATCAGAGATAATACATTAGCTGCATGATATGGCTCAGGGAATAAGTAATGTCATGCAGAGCTTTTCATTTCAAGAATGTAAATTCAAGTTCTGCCCAAGCCACTAGAGGCCTGAAAGTCCTGTTGTGACTCCTCTAACAAACTATTGAAAATGAGTTCATTTTCCAAATCCAATTACTTTTCGTTTTATTTTCCAAATCCAGAGGATATGTTCACATCACAAATAGCATCAGCATGAAAGACAATCTTCTTAAAGTTTTTAGCGGAAAGGTCAGTGATTAGATGAGATTACAACTGACATATCCTCATTCGCTTCAGGTTTTCCTCCTCAGTCAGGATGCCAGGGCAGAGAGATTCTCCTGGCTGGTTCCTCCAGAATGGTCACCCTGTTATGGAATCCCATTGCCAAAAGAGGGACAAATCAAGGCATGCAGTGAAAGGCCAGGATCTGAATTTTCAGATCTGTTCAGAAAGAGGTCGGTGGAGAAAGGAGCATAACCCATTTTGGACTAGAGCTGTGTCACAAATATTTCTGACCTCGGAAGTGAGAGCTACCACATGGTCCTGTCATACTTTTTGTCACATCTTGAGTGAACACAGTATTGTGCTCATTTCAGAATGTGGGTAAGGGTTCCTGTGCCACGTCTTTAATGCAGTTTATACCAGGGGTGATCAGAAGTGATTTTAAGGAAGAGAAGTTACAGTGCCCAGCAACATTTACTTGATATCCCCTAACAGAAAAGAGGAGCAGAAGCTCTTGAAAACTAGCTTTAAATGGAAAATTTGACCTTCATTTCTCATCTCTGTTTTTTAATGAAAAATCTTAATTAGGTTGGCCAGTTTACATGTGAAGCAGTTTATATGAGCGCACTCCAAAATGGACTTCCTACCAACACCAGTAATGACTACGGAACAAAATATGGTACCTCAGAACGAACCTGGAGACTGAAATTCAAGACTTTTGATATATGCCAATGCCATTAGTAGCAATTTTGTGTCAGTATTTTTTCCAGAAAGGTTTCAACTCATCTATCAGCTTTTTCATCTTTATAGTAGTGTATTGTGAGTTCACTGCACATTCATGTTCTGGTTTTGGCAAATAAGTGGTATTTTCTTAGCAAGACAGCTTTTTTTCCACATCATGCATGACAGTCTTAGTCTGTCTAGAA
>NW_009616880.1:13130-37785 GCF_000690535.1 Cariama cristata
ACAATGATTCGCAGGTGTCTTCCAAATTCCCACAGGGAGTTGTTTTATGATTTTAGGTATGACTGCAATGCATAAAAAAGTATGGTCGTAAACTACGTTATCTAACTCCAGAGAGTAACAAAGATAAATTCAGTTTTAATAGAGATTGGTAACTCTCTTAAAAGCATTACTTCAAGAGTTAACTGTCATTACTGGAGTTTAAAGTCAAGTGAAGAAGGAGCCTTGTCTTGCAATGCAAGGTATACTCACATTCTCAGAACTATCCTTCCTTAATGCATTTTTTCCCTTGAGGTCAAATGGAGGAAAAGGGGAGAATCTACCCCTTAAAAGCATCTCACCAAATACAGATGGTCTGAAAGCATCATCTGGGATTCACCTCCTTTCTGTAAGGATACTCTGCAATACCAAACACCTTTAAGGTATCAAAGGAGAGTGCTTTCACCCACATTATACAATCAAGAACTCTTCAGATATTGTTTCTACCTTGTATCTATAATCTTTTCTCTAATTTTAGTTACTTCTACTGGGCCAGTCATAAAGTGTGCCAAAATACGCTCTGCAGAAAGGTCTATTCTACAGACGTCTTTTCAGCAAAGCTGCTTCAGTCAGTGCGCAGCGGCATTAGCAAACACACAATTTCAGGATCTTCCATGAAGCCCTTACCTTTTGCAACTAGTTTCACCATTGCCACCAGGTAACTTCAGCGTTGCATCCATTCTGTTCTGCTGACGTAGGCAGAGATGTTGCACCTACACCATCAGGGAGAAGCTGGAGTGGATCTGGGGAAACGAGCCCGGATCCAAGGTGATGGACCTCAGGCAGACAGGGCAGTGCCCCTTGGCGGGGTGCAGTCCCAAGCACCTGCGCAGGGCCAGGACCACGATGGTGAAGGCTTGGTTGAGCGTCCTGGATGAGGCTGGTAAGAATGAGTCAGGTCCATCCAGGGGGTCCGATCAATAAATCAAGACAGTAAGACACAGGACAGCAGCCTGCCCCACCTAATGCTCCATGACAGATGAGGAGACATGGATTGTTTAGATCCATGGTGGTTAGAAATATGTAATGCCTGTGCTTGCCACTGAAAGAACAACATGTCCACACCAACTTTGTAAAGGCCTTGAAAAGCCCAGAATACAGTAAGGATTAAAGTCAATGCTGAGTTATGGAGAAGGAGCCATGGTGGTCCTACCAGAAGACAAAAGAACTCAGCTTCAAAACTGGCATTTCTCATCACAGTCTGTCTAACACGAGGGTAAACCGTTACCCAGAAGAGCTATAAAACCTTCAATGGAGAGAAATCCAGAACTGACAAAGAAGGGGATCACCAAATATAAGGACACAGACCTACTCAAGCCAATCAATAAGAAGGAGCTATGCCTCGCTGTGCATTTCTAAAGATTTGAGTATCTGTTTAATTTTTACAGCTTTTTCTTCCATTCAGAAGCACACCAACTTCATTCTCATTACACTCTGATTTTAATTTGACCCTCAGCAGTGCAACCCTGTCGTAAGATTCTTGTCTGTAAAGTAAGCGCAGCAGAACTGTGCCCACACAGGCGTTCAGCTGCTGCCTAATCCCAGCCTGCAGCAAATCATCCCAACTCCGACACTCCGCTGCCACACCAGGGACATTCCAGGGCAGGCACTCAGACTGGAAGGAGGGGTATGGAAGGAGGCAAACGTGCAAGGAAAACTATCCTGTATTCTGAAATAAAGGGCTGATCTGGAGTGGAAATACATCTAGTCTTTCTGCCATATCTGCTATAAACCAAGCCAGCTGGTGTCACCTCTATGGTGGCTCATGGTATAAGAAAATTTTTTGTGCTGAGATCTTTGTGGACATGGTTATTTTCGTTGGAAACAAAGAATTTGAACACGGATCATTGTGACTTATGTTTAAAATAGTATGAATGTTATTTGAATCACTTCCAAATTAATATGATTGTTTAAAAATATATGAAGTGCTTCACTGAATTTTAATCTCTATACTGCAAAAACAATTTTAAAAGATTACAGCCTTGCACATTTTTAGAAGGATGTAATCACGCTAGCTAAAGCATAAATTTCATACACCACAATAATTTTTAATCATTCTGCACTGCACATACGCAGCATTCAAATGTCTCTTTCAAATGTCAAAATAAAATTAATATTTATTACCACACCTCTGAACTAGCACATTTACAAAACTGAAGCTCAGGACATTTTTTACTAAGCCATCTAAGCCATTTTGTACGTTCTCAGTTAAATGCATTTTCTAGAGCTATTGCTCTGCCTCAGGGACTCCCAGAATTTCTGAAGCACTTTATGGCTTGTTTCACTACATTCTTCAGGAAAACTCGCTCAGGTCAAGTCAAGAAGGGGATCCCAGTTCCAGAAGTGGCTTTTCTATGTTGCTAGCTTGCTGTAAATAAAGCCGTAAGAATAATTGACATTGCCGAACCTTACACACGCAAAAGGTAGCACCTGAGCAAATACATAAAATTAAACAGAGATAAGTCACGCTCAAACCAAACTCTTTAGCTTTGACACCTCCAGGGCGCACAGGAAGTTCACGGGAGCAGGGTGGGATCTGTAAAAACAGCAGCTCCCCATCCGGGCAGAATAAAGGCCTGGTCCTCCATACCTCCCAGTTTGGGGAGAAAAATAGCTCCAGGTGAGAACTTCATGGGCACAAGCCCACACGGAAAAGTATCAAAAAGACCTGTGGGATCTTGTGAGAGAGAGAAGGTGTTGTTCCCAATCCCTACTGAAAATTGAATGTTGGAAGAGTTTCAAACTTGAGTCTCTGACTTCCCTGACGTAGGGCATGGAGAGGGAGGAGGTCCCTAGACACTTCTCTCTGCAACTCTTTTGGGTGATACCCTCCCTGTTACGTGGGTTGTAACAGATCAGGTCTCTCCAGAGACATGTGCAATGGATTTCGTGTATCCACTACAACCCACGTACTGAGTTTTCTTAGGCCTTCCAGGATTTTTTTTTTACTGTGTTCCCACTCTGCAGCCAAACCTCAGGCACATAGGAGGCTTCAGCAGGGGAAATCAAAAATCGTGCCTAAACGCATTTACGATACTAGCCCTGTGTTGTTTGGAAGCGCAAAATGAACAGATCCACTAACATCTGCGCTCCTAAATCACTTCACCGCCTTTGAAAAATCCCACCCTTCCCATAAAAGCACTAGCTGACAAAGATCATGTTGTCAAGCAGTCTACACCAAACAAAAACCCAAGCAGATACAGTATAATTGTTTCTTACTGCCCATAAAACAATTAATCTGACTTTAGATCTCTGGGATAGCAAACAATTCATTCAAAGAGCAAAATTATAGGTACTCCTGCCGTGGTACACGAGGGAGGCGGGGGAGAAAGAAGCTCCTTGTGCTGTGTTGAGTTCAGCTGACTGACAGCTGCTATTTGGTTGATCTCTACAGAGCACTGCCAGTAGTTTTTACTGGCCAGTGTTTTACAGCCGGACCCCCCAGCACCTCACAGCACCAATATCAGGGGGTGATGGCTGCCTTTTTATAGATGTACCAAGACCCTGGCATTTATTACATTCCTATACACGGCACCACTGAGGCTTTGTTCCGTCACGGAGGTAGACAAAGTCTGCATAAAAAACGTGAATTAATAATCTTCTGACTGCACTTGTGGCCATTCTGGGTTTATCTTCTGTGAACAGTTTAAAGTGTGACTGGAGGGACTGTTCTCAGAAGCCATGACGCCCATGAATACCGGCTGTCCCACTGGAAGCAGAGTTACTGCTCATCCACTGTGGCAGCAGAGACAGATGACATCGCTTGATGTGTCAGCCTAGGCTGGAAAAACTCCGCCGTCCCTCCGTAAATGCTCATAACATAATGCTTGCGAATGCTTCCAGGAGAAGAATACTGCTTTGACATTATTCTGGCAATCATTCCTTATAGCTAAGGCGCTCAAGAAAGTCTTTCTCCATCTGCAGATGAGGTGGACAGCTCGCCCTGCTGCGGTGGCTTGACCTTGCTCACGTAGCTCCTAGCAAACACGCAGTACTGTCACACTGTAATTACACAAGTACACAAAACCGCCGTACCAAACTTCCCAGGAATCTCTGCTGCTTCGCTGATGTCAGCACAAGGAGCCAAAAGCCGTAATTAACTTTTGATTGAACTTTGATCAGTCTGAATGGATACATGGGCAGTGCCTGGGCTGGGAGCTCTGCCAAACCTGCAAGTTCCCATGGGGAAGAGAAGCACCGCTTGATGGTTATCCCTGTCCTCATGGCCTCGCCTCAGGTATTTGCTGCCCTCCCCTATTGAGGGTGGGAGGATGAGCTAGTCTTTGGCCTTGCTCGGCATGGTTTCTCTTTCTTTGTAAATATATGAAGAAGAATTTCTTTAAAACCTCAGCAACATCCAAGCAAGGTAGCTCAAAGCATTGGCAAGTCACAGGAGAGAAGGGAAAATCCCTCCCCTCAAAACTGATCATTGCCCAAAATTGTCCTGTTCTTCTGGGTTCACTCCAGCGGAGTTTGGGCTCCCACGACACGGACACAAGCTGCCTCGGGAGGGACAGAGGCTGGAAACGGCAGTTCCAGGTCTATCGCACCAACCCGGTAACCCCAGCAAGAAATTGCACTGGAAACTTGGCAGGGAAAAACTGCATCTTGTATTTCTTCTGTTAAACATAGTATATTATTAGCATTATGCTAATTTGGGTCGCCTAAATGGGCTCTGCGTAATTTAATAAATCTAATGAATTACTTAATAAAAGATTGAATTTGGCTGGGTGTCACTCATCCAGTTAAACGGTGATTGACTGATACCCAAGAAAAAAGCACTCTCTAGAGTGGAGGGACCTCATCACGGGGTTATGATGCTGAAGTAGCTTTGTTAGACAAAGATGAGGCTTTTGGCAGTAAACTTTCATGGTTTCAGATTCAAGGTCCCAAATTCAGCCTCTGCTCTCAGTGATCTTCCCAAGGGTGTTCTGTTACTTGCAGACAAAGAAATACATGAGCTGAATAAATTATTAATTAAAAAACATTTGTTCAGCTCTGTGCAGACGCAATGCCTCTTTCTGCTAGGGCAAATGTCTTACTCTCAAATCAATCCAAAATGCCAGGAGAAATGGATGATAGTTTCACTTACCCCTTGGCCACTTCAAGAAGAGTGAATGTGGCTAATTAAATGTGTAATGCCTCCAAAAAAGACATCCGGTGTCACTGGCATTTATTTTAACAAAACAAGCAAAACAAACAAACCAACCAACCAAAAAAAAAACCAAACCCAAAAAAGCAGTGAGACAGGAAGACTCTTTATTTTAAACCTTCAGAGACGCAACTTGTCTATATAGTTTTTTTCATTTGTCTATGTAGACACTTTGTCCTTGAGGAACAGTTATGACAAATGTAGACCACAGTACAATTTTTTTTTGTTCATGAATTTAGTTGCAAAATCATGTGGAAAAAGAATAGTTATTTCACTTAATGTAACCTATCTCTTCAAGAGGACTGTAGATTCTTCTCTTTGTATGCACAGGCTTTTATATACAAAAGATCAGATTTTGTGGCCAAAGCCTGTTGGCAATACAATGTCAGCAGTCAATGCACATCAAATATTGCCATTACTGTAAAGTCATAACCAGTTTTTATCCTTCAGCTGGTTGTTAACACTGCTTCACTTCTGGGATGGGTTTCTTTGAACCAGATGTAGACATTTTTATCTGATCCGGTCGTCTCAGGCTCCCTTTAAACTTACAGGAAAGTAAGGCACTTTCTGGGTACAGCTCCTTTCAGATCCATTTTACTGAAAATGTTGGCCTTTATTGCTGAGTCACCATGCCTACTTCAAAAGTCAGCGGAGAGGTGTACCTTCATCAGGGGAGTATGGCCGTCTGCTGCCTGGGTCACACCACCAAGATGCCTCTTCCTCTCTGTTGATTAGGGTGAATGGGAAACGATAGCTGTGTCTATACTGTACTTCCCACACTCCTATTTTTTGACAATGTTTACAAGAGTAATTGCCAGATCCTTCACCCAGGAGAATTGAGGATTTGCTCCTGAACAGTTTCGTCCTTTCAACCAAAGCGTGCCTTACAATTAACCAAAAAGAAAATAATTTTATTTACAAAAGGAAATTTTAAAATACATTTATTTTTCTATTTTGATTTGAAATAAGAATACATTTTGAGCTTGCTGCAAAAAATATTCTCTGATTTGTTTAGTTTTAAAAATTATGTGTCAGTGTCATCATTTAAGTCTGGGTTGGCACTTAAAGCAGATGGCAGATGCTGTCTTAACCCCTTCCTTCCCCAGAAGAGAGGAGAACAGAGAGAGAGACTTATGGGTTGGAAAGTTAAAACAATTTTAATAAAACAACAACAATGAATGAGAGTATAAATAATAAGAATACTAATACTACTGCTAATAGAAATAGAAATACACAAAAACGATATTGATCTTCCTGAAGATGATTGTGGGACCACGTACCACACCACAGAGGCTCGCAGTGCTCATGCAGCAGGGCAGGCACCTGGATGTCCCAGACTGGAGTCCCCAGCAGGCAGGAAACTGGATTCAGGGATGCACAGATCGGTGTCGGAGGCAGGAGGGCAAGCAGAGTCCCACCATGATGCCGGCCATGAAGGGAAAAGAGCTGATCCTCGTGATCCCTGAGCTTTATACCGAGTATTCCCATGGGTGGGATGGAATACGGCATTGGTGAGTCCTGGGTCACCTGTTCCCCCTGCAGCTTCCTGGGGGTGCGACGCCTCCTCCGCCTTCCCCCCAGGAGGAGCCCAGCGGAGCCCAAGAGAGCCCGCAGGGAACAAGCACCCACCCGTGGGCCTTTCTGCAGAACAATCCCGCTCCTGCCCCAGCAACAACCACAGACATGAACTGCCATCAGCTCTGACAGCAGGCACTGCCTGAGACCTGCAGTCAGCTCCAGACAGGGCAGTGACTGAGAAAACTGAACTGAAGGAAAAGCTACTGAAAGGAGAAATGGTCCTGTTTTAGCCAAACCAGGACAGTCAGTTTCTGAAATTCTGTTTGAATTTTATTTTAATCGCTCTCTCATATATTTTCACTGTTCTACCTGAGGTCATGCCATATCAACAGAAGTTCATGTCAGCATCACTGAGGCTGAACTAGATAACCTCCAGACATCCCTTCCAACACCAGTTTTTCTGTGATTGGTATACAGTGGTCATTATTACATTTTAGTATCTCAAACCCTAAAAGGTGTATCAGTCTGAATTGATCAACATTAAAGTTTATTTAATATTACAAGACTTAAACAGTATTTTGTAATGTCTAGAGAGACAGAAGCGTCACACATGAGCAAATTTAAAATTCAGGGCCCTCTGCTTTCTCTTGTCATTCTGTCATACCCAAGAGGGAGGTGAGCAATTAAGTATCTGACTAATTGAAAAGTTTCATTTGCCTCTCTTTGTTCATGCTTGACTTCCTTCTTTGCTATTCCTGCTTTCTACTCATGTTCCTGCTTGCTGGGTTTGAAATGGACTGAAGGTCCTTATGGACAGTCGCTTAAAGAGGACTGCTTCCTTGCTGAACAATCATTTCTAAAGTCCACATTGCCTTTGGACAGGTCACTTTAACTTCTTTTACCTGGATGAAATCATAAACTTTAAAGGAATCTTTCATATATAGCAATTGACCTAGGTGGTGTTAGTATGTTTTAGTCTGAGCTAAGGCCTTTAAACTTGTAAATTATTTGAGAGTATATTGAAGTGTGACTGCCCTTTAGCTTTATCAGGACCACTTGCATACCCTTCTAGAAAATATTCAGGGATATTCTTAAAATAGTAAATTATAAGCAATAGCTGTACAACAGTTGTGGGATGAAAATCCCTGGTTCAGTTAACTACATGCTTTTGTTATGCACATCCAACTGTTACACACATCCTGTTAGGACTACAAGACACATGAAACTCTAACAAAATTAATGTCACCGTGAACCTGAATGTTGGTAGCAAACTTTTCACATACAATGAAGTGAGACTGAAAGCACTGAAGTGAAAGAAAAACTGTCTTTCTGTTTAAAGTAAATATGAAAGCAAATTGCCAGTAAAAGATACAGGAAGATTAAAAAAAAAAAAAAAAAAAAGAAGAAGAAAAAATCTAGCTGGATTCTATACTGATAATTTTGCTGTCTCTGATTTTTATATTGGATTTCTGTCTAGACTTCAGACAAGAGGCTTGCTGATTACCCAGTTTGGGACAAATTAGGAGATGAAGTCCATTGTGCTACACAAAAGATTTTATTTGTGGCTATGCAGCTGGCTAAGAGCAAAATAGTCAGAGGCAGTATACAGGCCATCCCACCTTCCTGAAATTTCAGTCCATAATAAGTGCTAATTTCCCAGGAAGTTTTCTAGCCTTCAGTTTACTCTACAAAACAGATAATAAAGCATAAATCAGTTTTCCTGTCATCTGAAGGATTTTTTCCTTCATAGAACACTACACAACAATATGTTAAAACCACAGAGCTGTAGGAACTACAATATCATTGCAACAACAAACCATTTCTTGAAAGACTAAAAGCTTACTCACTCTCCAGATGAGACACTATTGCAAGATTTGTCTGGTGACATTTGTTGGCAAATTCTACCGGTTTTCCCTGGATCTTTATTCAGCTGCCAGTAATAAGAATATGATAATATCTACACATATTCATCCTTAATTATTGGACAAAAGCCTGAAATAAACAGGAGGAGCCACTGGAACACAACATATAATCATTCTCACACACATCCTATACCATGACAGACAGGAGAGTGTATTTCAGATGCAGTAATCAGAAATATTTAAGATAATTAAGAATGCTTTCTGATGATCCTTCTAAATACAATTGTTTCTTGCGTAAGCTCTTCAGCAAATTCAATAGATTGTTTAAGCAACATCTGAACCATGTAAGTGGGTGACATATTTTTGCATGCATCCTTAGCACTGGTAATATACAGCTAATGCATCATATTCAGTAAAATGGCTTTAAGTGATAACAGGTGTTTAGCGTAATGGAAACTGCTGCTAGTTGGTCAACACGTAAATTAATTTTGTTATTTACAGAACCAGATGGTCAATTCTGGAGCAGCAGCATGGGTAAAATTAATAAGCCTCCTCGCTGCAGAACATGACGTCTCATCTGTAGCTTCGCCAGTTTCTAATTCTGGCTACCATCTGAATTGCAAGAGTACACCTCTGACAGAAAGATTAACTGACTTACTCTCTGCCCAAGAACACTACACCATATATCATCAAGTAAAAGTGGCTAAAGGTCATACAAACGAACTTCATGAGAGATTAAGAGAAGTGGTAAGAAACAATAATGTTGTGCTTTTTCACTCCTGTACTCTGTGCTGCTTACAGCGTCGGTATGATTTGCTGTTATTTTCTTCCTGCTTACTTTCTTGTAGCAGTGGCTTGATATTGCAGAAAATGCAGTTTAGCTACAGAGCTCAACCGTTAAGCCATTTAGACTCTAAGACAGAGATTGTTTTATTACGATACAGTGTTAAGTTTTTCTTCAAAAGCCCTGCTTGAGAAACTCGTGGTCTGATTTAACCTGTGACTCAGGGCAAACTTTTTTTTTCCCATCCATAGTCAAAGCTCATTCAGATGAAATTAGGCGGTTACACATGCACTCAGGACTAAGAAATCCCACTTGGCTGGATTTCCTGAACCCAAAGGGATGGCGAAGACCTCTGGCACTACAGCCACGCTCCACGGGGTAACGCACTGCGCCCAGGCTCCCGCGCGTTGTGTCGGACGTGCGCAGTGAGCGTGGTGCAGCTGGTGCACATCGGACCCGGCACTCTCCAGCTGTAAAACTCATACCCGCGCACACTGCACACACTCAACAACAACTCCTGCCACATTGCCAGGCGCTTGGAAATCCTGAGCAACCACCCACTTCTCCGCAAATTGCACTTGGACAAAGTCTAAAGGCAGCAAACGAGGGCACTTCAGGGAAGCCCAGGCACACAGTAGCCCTGCAAACACTGACGACAAGACACATCTTACTGCAGAAAGCACTGTATCTGCCTGCTTTGGACACCTCTCTTCTCACCTGTGACTCCCTCGGCTGCCTGCCCAGAGATGGAGTAACAGAGGGGTGGCAGAGAGGAAGGCTGAGTGTGCTTGCAGCCCCTGCAAACTGCAGAGCAGCTCATCAACCTGCCCCTACTTCTGCAGGGTCCTCTGCTCCCGTGTGCCCTATGCATTCCTGTTACATCCTTTAAAATTATATTAGTTTTTGGGTGCTAGAAAGAAATAGTAATTGATAAAGATTTTGTGCCTCAGGTTTTCACTGGCGCAGGTTTCTTTGATGAATGCAGACAAAAGTGCAATTGCTGCACACTGCATCTTTGACACTCCTCTTATCCAATTTAACTGGCTTAAACTGAAGGAAAACATAGCAAATATAAATAGAGATTCAATTCTAATCCATAACTATAAACATTCAGACCTTATCCAGAACTTGAATCTCCTGTTTCTTTTTCTGTATGCATCAAGAATGCTTTTTTTTTTCCTCCCCTTCACTACTAGGAGGTTATGTTTTAAAAATGCAAAACCTTCAGTGACTTACTGAGAATTATCGTGCACATATGAACTAGTTTTGGAATTCAAGTTGCATGTCTGGAAGCTGGATGTCACACTGAATTAGTTAAGTAAAGAGTAGCATATTTAAATGGGTAAAATCCAGTGGGTCCTGCCTGTTATTTTAAGAAATCCTGTCCATTTTAGAAATACTTTGGTCTGTTAAGAAAATAAAAGCACACAGCAAGGTGAAGGAACAGACGTTCCTATGGACTGCTTACCTCAGTCATATCACATACCTCAGTCCTCTAATCACAGCTACGGTGCCCCTAAATACATTAAACCATACACTATTTATGTTATACAAAACATTTTTGTTGTTAGCATGCTGTGCAGTGTGTGAGACAACAAGCAAAATAAGTCACGGAGGAGTATTAAATTATTTTTAAATACATATGTATCTCCAGATATTTGCAAAGCACTGCACACTCACCAGCTGCTTCATCTTCACAATAATAGTGAGTCTGTGGGGCATTAGTTGTCCAGCTTAGAAGAAAAGAGGAAATCATGGTAAATAAACAGGTAATTCAAATATATTTAGCTCACTAGCATACAAGTGAAAGCTGGTCGCCAAATACACATTAATAACATGTACAGAAACTATCAAGGTTCTTAATCCACAAAGCAGTAACACACATCTGCAGGCAAGGAAATGTTTTCATAATTCTGACTCAAGTGTTTCGACTGAGGCCACACAAATCAGGGGCAAGGACAGAATTAGGGATCCAGGCTGGTGTTTATGGAGGTGGCATTTTCCAGTAGTCCGTTACAGCAAGTTTGGGATGCCCTGTTAAATCAATTGCATACTGTATGACCGTAGGATGCTACTTAGATCTTGGGAAACAAAACAGGGAAGCGAAACAAAGACTGCAGATACATGACTCCCGGAAAACACCAGAGGGAAGGGGAGAGAGCTTTTGATTTGGAAGAGCCCCTGCGTGTCCCACAGAGCTCCCCAAACGGGTCATTAGAAGAACCAAGAAACCTGGGAACCGACTGCATGAAGAGTTGTGGGTTGCACTCAGCCGGGCAATCTGTTGGCAACTGATGGGAGCGTCAAGTAACAACTCCAAAACATCTGTCTACAGCCTGTGTCTCTTCAGTGACCCAGTTTGCAGCACAGGTCCACAGACTATCCTATTGTTTTTACTTTATTCCTGCTATTAAAATTAAACTGTGCTTACAAACAAGTGCGTAGTGATTTATTAAACCATTCTGACCGTAGACAACCAGATGTACAGCCGCTGAACTCAGCAGTATCTGATGGAGATCCACCTTTGCAGCGATGAATACACATGTCCAGTGATGCAGGAGCACGATCCCACAGCTGCACTTACGGGCTGGTGGAAACCTATGTCCCCTCACAACATGCCCAGCAAATCCCTGGGTGCTACAGGGCAAAGGCAATTGATTTACAAAGTTCAATCTCTGAATGAAGGTCATTTCTTCCCAGGAGAGCGAGAGGAACATTGTCTGACATTTGCAGGGCTGTATTGTGACATCCCACTGAAGAAACAGAAATCAACAAGTGCCACGCACACAAGACACCTTTTTCCGCTGGGTATCTTCATCCCACAACTGCGCCACCTACATTGGAGAAAACTCTTCCTCCCAGTGTCAAAACACTGTTGTATATTTGCAGCAAATCGGTACAAATTTGCATCCGTAACGCTGCATTGCTTCCTTCAAAACATGTCCCTGACTTTTGTCCTGCAGCTGGCAATTTGTTTCTATTATTTAGTACCAACAGTGATATGCTTGAATAAGGCTGTAGAGTAGTTTAATTAAAGTATTAGATAAACAAAGAAAAAAAAAGCCTCTCTCTTGGAATCCAAACAGAACAGTCAGAGAATAAAAATTAAGAAAGGAGAAGAAAAAAAAAAAAACAACACAAAACCAAACCAACAACAAGAAACAATTAACAGACACCAAGCCTCTGTTAAACCAGTCAAGCAAAACAAGCTTCTCCCAAATCATAATGATGGCTCATTACAGAAAAATCTAACGTTGCACAAACCACAGGGCTTTCGGTAATTGTGATCATCTTCCTTACCTGCAACTCAGCGACAAGAGAACAAAAAGAAGGTGAAACTGTATAATAAATTGGGTACAGCATGTGCCGTTCTCCATCATTTATAGGAAATGTGCAGTCAAGTTTTCTCCAGCTGAAATGCCCAGCTAAAGTGAACAGGCCTCGCTCAAGGTTCAAGACTGATGGAGGGGGTTTGGCAGCCGTCGGTGCAGGCAGAGCTCCCAGGCAACTCTCAGGTGGCCATGCCTGTGGTGCAAAGCCGAGCTCAGGATCCCGAGCAGATTGCACACGTGGACCTCAACAGCAAAGCTTGCAAAAGGATGGTATAATAATGTCAGGAGACAGAGCAGCAGCTGGGTACAGGAATATCTTCCCATAAAGATGACTTCTAATCACTCAGTAGGGGTTAGAATAAGTACCTGCATGCAGCAGTGCAGCACAGAGAAGCAAGCTCCCAAAGTGCTTTAAGTATTTCTAATGAAAATTAAGCACTTTTCCCATCACTGCTTCAGGACTGAATGAGATTTAAGTATAAAGAACAGGAGGGAAAAGGGATTGCATTTAGTTCACTTAGGAGCACATAAAGGCAATTGTTGCTTTAAAAATTAAGCTATGTAAATATTGTAAATTGTGTTTAGGTGATCAGAATACAACATTACTGCCATCCCAGTATCTCAGCCACAGCGTGGTATTAAATGCTCTCAGCTGCTAGAAGCAGAAAATTCAGGATCTTTCTTCCCTATCTCAGAAACCAGCCAGCCAAATAAAACTAGGCATACCCGTAAGCTTGTAGAACATGCACGAAAATGTGAGAGAAGCTCAAAGTCAATTAAAAGAGGCTGCATAATATTCCCATGAAGACCTAATTTTTTTAAATGTTACCGCAGATCTAAAAATAAGAAAAAAAAACTTCTGTGATATATGAGGAGGTTTAGTGTTTGGTAACTATCTGGACAAAGACTGTTGTTCCAGTGTGCAAAGCAGTTTTGCCAACAGGCAGTTGTATTAGAAAGAGCTGAGGACAGAAGCTAAGCAGGAACTTAGGTGATAGTCACATACAATGCAAGAGGAAAATTTGAGGGGGAAGTCTCTGTATGTTTCATAACGACAACCTGCAGTTTTATTGCACTTTTCACTAAAGACTTTAAAGCACCCTACAAGCAAGTTTTCATGCAGCCGCACCTTGGCAGGACACCAAGACCTTCCTGCTCATTCCGTGGGATTGTTTTCTTCTTAAAAAAGGCTTTCTGTCCTTTCAGACTGTCATGTAAATTGGTGAAATAATATCTAGTTGAAACAGACAGTCCAGCACCAAAGTTAATTATCTCTTCTTGGTCCTTGCAGATCTGTCGCTATCGAATTATGGCAATATTTCTAAGATAAATCTGATATCTGTACACTCTGTGCATTGCAAATTTCAACTCCTCAAGGACTATAGACTCACAGAGACCTCCAAGAGGAAGAGCAAGACAAACTAAGGAAACTGCACCTTCATGCCATGGTAGGATGCTGCCCACCTTCTACTCAAAGGTCTAAGAATGAGCTAAAATGGGAGACTGGTGTTCCAACTTAATTCTCAGCTGAGAGGTCTTGAACCCCTGTCTCAAGAGGATGCTCTGGCCTTGGGGCTATAAAGGCATCTGGACCACATCAGCCCCGCTCTTCATGTTGCATCTAGAAGGCACAATTCTTAGATCCAGAAAGGACTTTTTCTGAAAATTCTTTCATAACTTTGAACGGAGAGAATTTGCAAGGGAGTGTTTAGGAATAAAAATGCACCCTTCCAAAGGTGCCTACATGGCTTCAGAGTTTAAGTCTCTCTTTGCAAGTCATTTAGGAACTAAGGGCAGGACCTCTGCATGGGTTTCTATTGATATAGTTAAGTTATTGCAGGGTACTAAGAGTTATTATGTCTGACTGTCATGCTATGTCAGCAGAGTTCCTAGCATTAATGCTGCTTGACCAGTATATCTGGAATTTGACCAATTTAGCTTGTTCCACTCAGAGGGTCGTTTAATGCACTGGTGCTGACTTAATATGCATCACTTTACAGTTCCTACTGAATTTCCTCTTGGAGCACTTATCTGCATTAGAATATTGGTATTACCATACCAGGAAAGCACTGCCAGGGCACATATAGCCTGCATGTCATTTAAATTTAATGGGACTTGATTTCTCAGAAGTATATTTTAGAGGCATTTAGACACCTAAAGATGAAGCTAGGGGCTGAGGTACTTTTGAAAAATTCAGTATTACCTATGCGCATCTCGAGACATCCTATTTCTTTCCAAATAAAGACCTACATGAGTTACTCATGAGTATGGTTATCAGATTAATTCAGGATTTCTCCAGATGCTATGGGAAACTGGTAGCATAACCAGAACTGGAATCTAGGAAGAGTAACTCAGAAGTCTGTATAGTAACCACAGAACAACCTTTCTTCCCTTTAACTGCTTACTTCAGTCTTCAAATCAATACATACTGATCAAGAACTACCATACTTTAGAAATAAAGTTTTCTTAAACTGGCAAAGCCATCTGTAAAGTCAGATCCGAAGGAAAACACCAACATCATTTTTATAATCTTTATAACTTTAATTATATTTTACCAAGGCCTGTTCTGGTCTATATTCTAGCCAACTGTTGGTAGTAATTGTTGACTGGATGTGTATGGACACGTATTTCCATTCATACAGCAGGTTTTGTAACTTTTTGTAATGTAAGACTCTTCCATTTAAAGTTTTGTAATGGTAATGTCTTTTTTTAATGGACAAGAAATTTGAAGAACATTGCAATATACACTCCTAAGGGACAAGCAGCATTTTCATAAGATACCAAGGGAGATAGATACAAGCTACATTTTGCCCACAAATCTATACTTTGTTCAATATTTTAAATTGGTAGCTTTATTTAGTGCCTCTTCTAAAGATAATTACACTCCTCAGGATTCATTATACTGCAAAAAAAAACCCAAACCCTATAAAGATACAGCAAATTAAATTTCAGGAGCACTTTTGTTTCTTAATTGATCAAAAGAATTATGGAGCACTGTACAACTGTAACAGCCGTAGGTTTAATGGACATGTCAGCCCTTCTGGCCTGCAAATGGCAGAAAAGTCACTGCATCAAACAAGCCAGTGGGCTAAATTCTGCCGTCGCAGCACTGGAATAGATGTGGCTGGGCAGCTATATTTAAGAGCAGTTTGACCCATTGACTTTAGTGGAAATTGTGCTAGTGTATGTCAAAAAAGAAATGGATCCTTTTAGCTTAAATATAGTAGATTGAGAACCAGGATTATTATCTCATTTACACTAGTAGGGGCCATTTGAAGTCATGTTGTTGTGTTAATGCAAACTGACATTCTTTCTGCCCTCCCAGCAATCTATCAGTCTGCTGCTATGTATATCGTATATAATGTGTATGGCTTCAGTGAGTAAAAGTGTTCGTTTTAAATACATAATGTCATGCATCTGTCTTTATTACAGCCAAAACAATGAAAGTCTACCATCTCGCTCTACAATCAAGCTTCTATTCTTTATTAAAGACAATTCCATTATTCTGCAATAAGGGACCTATTACATGCCCTCATTCTGGTGAAATTACTAATGCAGATTGAGTTTCCTAGAAGAATTACTGAACTTCTATACTTTTTGACATTCTAACTTAATTCATGCACTTATCATGATAATGTGCTTTATTATTTGTTACACCAAGCTGATGAATTCTCCCATGGCAATGTGTAATTATTAGACAGTACCTATTACAAGAACACTGAAAATTGCTGTTATACAGTGACTCCATGCAGTTTACACCGTCCTCTCTCTATTCCATCTCCTGGCTCAGAGCTGTCATTGTGATCTGTCTGTATTAATTCAAGGACGAAAGTTCCATTAAATTTTCAAATTATCTAATTATAGTGCCAATTTCACATTAAGATATAGGAAATAAAATAAGAAGACTTGGCATTATTTTATCAGAGTAACATTCCTCGAATATGGGATGGTACTATCCTAAATCCAAGCCACTGAATGCAGCTTAGTCAACAACAAATGGTTTAGGAAGCTTTCAGGGAAACTGGGTTAAGATATTTCTACAGAAGAATAAGCAAAAAGGCAACTGTGGGTATCACTTTTCTGTTCAGATCAACTTATACATATCCCGCGTTCTTCATCCAAACAAAAGCCAGTAGATCCATAAGTTAGAGGATCCCAGAGTGTTATTGGTCAAGTATTTCACCATTGTTGATCTTCACTTTACTTGCTGTTTCGTTTGAGTTTTTATATCCAGAGTTTTAGAATATCAGAACATTTCAGCGATCATTAAAAAGTTAGAGACTTATCTCATAAAAATACAGAGAAAAGCTTAAAGATCATGAACAAGAACCCAAAAAGAGGACAGCAGAAAAGAAACCTCCACTTTCCAACATGTATTTAATTTTCAACACTTAATATTTTCTTATGCTAAATTTATAAGCCTCATTTTAAGTGTTCTATGCCACCAACAAGTAAACAGCCTCCTTTGACACATGCTGGAGACCAGGAACGTCCATCATTGAGGGATGACAGAAGTAATCCAGCCCAGTCCTGGACCACCTTCCCCATTCCAGCTAGCTCAACTGGTCACAGAAATGATGGTCTTTCAGCAGCACAAAACCATCTTCAGGTCCCGGTTGAGCTTACACAACGCTGATTTACAGCGCCATCGGTTCCAAAGCTGCCATTTCCCAAGCACAGGAAGATTTCTTCTAGGCATTTTTAATCAAAACTGAAAACACTTAACAGTAATCAAAATGTTTACTGAACTACCTGAAATCTTCCACTTAGAGTCAGCTCGATATCAAACTGCACTTTGTGCATTTTACGCTTCGTGAATCCGGCAGGTTGAGAGTGCCTGGAGCCCAGAAGAGAGAAGATGCTTGGCCCTCTGGTCTGCTGCATGGAGAAAGTTCTGGGCAGTGTGAGAACGCAGAAGCTTTCCACAAAGAAAGCATGCTGCCTGGTCATGAGAGAAACCGTATTTAATCTTTAGGAAAAACAGGGTGAATGTGTCCATTGCACTGAATTTCCCCTGTTAAAGAGTTATTCCACTCAGTTTGTGGAAACTGTAACTGTGAATTAGCTGATGCAAAAAAAGTGGGTGCTGTATTTACTGCATTCCTAAGCTTAGGAAAGAACTTCTAGGACTTCACAGGTCACCAGGAATATTCTACATCCCATAGCTGCTATGGTAATGCAATTGTGGTTTTGTTTTTCACCAATCCAGGAAGTTATTTCTTCATTGTATATTACTTGTGCCAGCGTGGAGGAATTTCAGTTTACATTTCAGTGATGAGGCACGTAAGCAGCAGCAGATGGTATTTGGAGCACAGTGAAGATACAAAGATATCAGGGGAGCTGGAAGAGAGGATCTGAGCGTAACAAGCTGCTTTATAAGCCCTCCCTGAAGAAAGCATGCACTTCTAAACATGTTTACTTGCTAACATTGTTTTCAGTTATGCTCTACAAAAGGATAACAATAAAATACACTAAATATTCCTTCAGAATGCTGCAATAAAGCCCAAGAAGGAACCCCAAAGTATGTTCTTTTTTTCTGTCCTTTATAACTTCCTACCTTATACACACTGTATGCCCTTAACAGAAAAGACTATTACATGAGTTTAGCAAATGTGGAAATGAGTTGCAGAGGGACAGGAGGAGCCCCACTGGAAGTCTGTAGTACTGCTAAAAATTCAGCAAAATCCAAGCTCAAGCTATAACGCATTAACCGTGATGCTGCCTGTAGCAGAAACTAATAAAAAGTGAGTATTTGAATGTGGAGAAAACTGGGAAACAAGCAGTAAGCAAGACCTGCTGAGAGTTTAGCTGGTTATCTTTGGAATGTGCTACAAGATCGTTAGGAGCTTGGGTTTCACAGGGCAGTTAAGAGAGCTCAAGAGGTGTCCAAAATTACCTAGGCAGGATAAGTGTCACCTAGGATGGGTGTTTGCAGTCCTGGACTGCTCCTGGAAGCTCAATTCTCTTGGGACTTAAGTGCTGGTGATGATAGTCTCGTGATACACGTCACCCGAGTATAGAGTTAAGAGAGCATGCAGAGTAGAGAAAAAAATAGCTCAAATATTGTGAATACAAACAGGTGGCAGATAATCAGGTCTTGTGTGGGGCTGGATGTCCCATACTGAACTTCTGAGTTCTTATGCAAAAATCTGCTACTTTCTGGCTGCAACCAGTACAGGTGGCCTGTAAATTTTGATAATACCTGGACTAAACAGAAGTGACACATCCTGAATCCTCCAGTTAATAAAGAGATGTGAACCAAAACCAACAGTTAGGAGACTGACCGTGCATTGTGCTTCCCCACATGGACTGTTTAGGTTGGGAAACAGAGGGCTTTGGGGGCTGAAAAAAGATGGTGAAGATCTTGACTAAAGGAAGTGTCCTAGCAGCGGGGGAAGTTCCTGGAGACCCGAGCTGCATGGAGACAAATGCAGGGGGATGCCCAGTGACCTTGGCCCCTGACACCCAAGCTGGGTGACAATGAGCAGTAGCACAGTAGGAACCAACCCAACTTTCTGACCAAGTGTCCCAGGCCAGCAGTGACCACCCTGCCAGGAAGGGATGGCAAAGATCTAGTCACCATAGCACTGAGGGCAGCAAGGGAGTGGGTCCCTTACATCATCAAGCAGCGTAAAACTCTCATCTCACTGGTTCTTACACAACCCTTAGAATCCAGATCCACTGTGGGTTGTCATTCACTCTGTCTCGCCTATGGCACCAGAGTCAGAGAAGTACTCTTAGATCCCATCCAGACATGGCCATGATGACTTCGGCAAAGGAAGTCAATTTTTTACATTTTCGCCAGTCTCAGACTATGGAGAGGTGATGAGGTTCTCAAACTAGAGAAGTTTAGGTATACAGGTATCTAAAAGAATACAACAAAGGCTTTGAATAAGATTTTTTTGCTTTATACACTTTAGTTCTAAGTCCTACGTTCACATCCTAAATTCTTTAGAGAGTCTTGCTGTATGAAGAAGATTCACGAAGGGATCCTACAGCTTGTGAGAAACTCCGCTGCGAAAACCGTCTGGAAAGCAGAACTCTACTTGACCTCCCACCTGCCATTACAGGTTTCAAAAGGAAGTAATTTCTCTCTGCCTGGACCTGGGATGAAACAGACTGTTTTAGCTTTGTTATTCTTACTCTGGAGCAGGAATTATGAGACAGTTTACTTTAAGCTGCTAGCTTGTCGTTAAGTAAAGCAACACTAAATGCGATTAGTGATAGACAAGGATTGCCTGGAGGAAAGCTTGGAGTTGATAAGGAAGGTTTTAAGTATTTGTAAATCTCACAATGAAACCAAAACAAGGAAGAATGATTTTAACTGAGTAATGGGTTGCATATTTGGAAAAATCCTTTATTCAAATAGATGAGGCAAACAGGATTTTGTTTTAATCCACATGTAGTGATCAGAGTAGTTGCCCTTCCTGTAGTACTGTAGCTAAAATGGTACAGAACAAAGACTCTGATTGACAGAAGGAGATGATTATTACCATCACCTTTGCATGCCCTACCTAGAGCAGGTTCCCACATCCAGGAGGTTCACGCTAGCACTGGAGAGGTAACTGAGCTGCTAGAGAAGCTATTAAACAGATATTGCTGATAGCTAGTTCACATTTCAAGACAGAGACTTACACCACTAACAGGTTAAAAACACTGAACTGTTCAGTGTGGAATTGCTGAATGATTACTTTAAACATCTCGGGATGGGTGGGAACCTCCATGAGAGGAGTAGGACAAATATTTGGTGGAGCCAGTATAGCCTCCCTGTTTGTCAGCAGCAGTCTGAAGATAATGAGTATTTTAAGAACATATCTAGCGAACAAAGATTAACTTTTAAGGTACAGAATTTTACCAGCGTGTTTTTGGTTTTTTTCCTTTGTATAATTTGTTTGTATTATTTTAGCACTCAGAAAGCATAACCAAGATGAGGATCCCACTGCCTACACATGAACATTTGGGGAAGCAGATGGAGCAGATGAACATTTATCACTTGTTTAAAAGTTAATGCACTGCAGTACTCCAGTCATTGGGGTTGCTCTGTAATTCCTCAACAACCATCATGTGATTAACTCCTGATAGGATCTGACTTCTTAATGGCACCCTGTGAGGTCCCTTAACCTCAGGAGGAATAAACATATACAAAAATTACACTATTGTGTTTCAATTCATAATTTCCAGCATTGACTGTCCAGGACACTGAAAAAGTGATTATACGATTGCTTTAACTATATGCTTGCAGCAAAAGTGAGGTTGTTAGAGGGTGTTATTAACAGATCAACCTGCAGTTTATATAGTGTGTAAAAAACTTCTATTTTTATTATATCGAAATGGTATCAGAAATATGCTGCCTGTGAATACGAGCTTGCAAAATAACAGATGTTGTTTCCATAATTTTGGTTTTTAAGCATGAATTGAAATTCTCATTTTGACTTTTTATATTATTAATCAGGTAATTCAAAGCATTTGAACTACAAATTTTCTAATGTCCTGCTATTACTTCATCTGTTCCAGGTGATACGCAGATATATTGCAACTGTTTAGTTTACAATGTAGATGTAAACAATGTTTAGACAAATTAATGCATGGTCTAACGCTAATTAAATCAAGAGAGTTAGAACAAGAATTCATTAAGCCCTTTTGAGTTCTGTTCGTATTTATATTAGGCATATGAAATTAAGGTGACTTTTTTTCATTACACTTTACATCGTAGGTCTAGAAAGGTCAAGATTATCTATATTTCTGGTTTTATAATTATTTTTATTAAAGAGAGCATGACAAAATACCTGCTATTCCAATGTAGTCTAAAGTCATCCAGGAAACACTTCTCTCCAGCGTTTAGGAAGACAGGTTTCCACAGGGTGTATGTCCAGTCACCCACATTTCCTTTCTGTCCTCCAAACAAGACTTCGGATTCTGTCTGAGGATACTGAGATAAGAAGAGCAAATCTGCAGAGGATCCAAAGTCTGCAACAGAGAGAAGAAAGGAAAGGCATCTCTAGGGAAGTTCTACTCAACTCAAATCTCTACGTCTGTATTGCTAACCTTTCTCTCAAACCCCTTTGAATTAAAGCCTGAAATTTCTCACAGCCATGCTGATATGTACATTATGCTTTATTCTTATGAATGCTTAGAGTTAACCAGTCAGGAAAATGCCATTATTTAAAAAATTAATGTAGTACACAATATAGGCGTATATGCATACATACGTGTACCTGGGCCAAAACTGTAACCTGTACAGTGGATGTCATGGTTTTCTAGTGCAGGTCTTGAAGCATAGTCTGGCCAGGAGTTTCGAAAATTGCTGATCTTGTAGCTCTCCAAGCTTTATAAGAATAAAAACCTACCAAACTTTTATATTAATGTCTTAAACATAAAATTGTAATCTTAAATTTGAGAATAATAACCAAGGAAACACACTCCCTCTTATAAGAGTCACTCTTATTAAGAACCAGTGAATTTTATCGGCTGGTTGGGCCTTACAACAATTTCCTGATAGGAAGTAGAGCAGATTTCTGTCCAACCAAGCAAACTGATTTTACCTTAAAAATAAATACATTCCTTTTGTTAATGCTAACATTCTGGGACTTGATCTGTGTAGTATTCATTTGCAATAATATTTTTTTAATACTATGAGACATAATAGAACAAGACCTAATGAGGGTCAGATCCCACCACCCACCACCTCAAATCACCGTGAAAGTCTAATTCTGTGCATAATGACTTGTGGTAGCACTTGTCAAAGGGAAGGTTATGGGAGTGAGAGGTCAGTCACTCCAACCCACGGTTGCCCCAAAAGGGAGCTGAGGCTTATCTCATTCAGCGTCTAAAGGCATTACTCTGATGTACCTCTTCGTACAGTTATTAACGCATTGACAAATAACAGTAGTCATATATTTATATGAAACATAAGGAACAATTTATGTAAATGTTTCATACAGAAATGGTACATTACCTTCCCAGACATGGAAAAAAAATCCCTGCAGAAGCAATGGTTCTTCATTTTGCAAACGTGGGAGTTGCCTGCACCTCTTCTGCCTTGATCCTGGCAACTCAAAAGCAAATCAGAAGTGCCAAGGGACAGTTAATACTCCAGAAAGAGACGGTTAAATATCTCTGAATAAATAAAGATCTTGACAGGCTCAATTTGGACTTGAAAGAATGGTCAAAAATCTCAAACAATGTGAGTCCCCCAGACTCAGCTCCTCTGCCATGGATGCACCCAAGGCACATAACAGGACTGAGCTCTCAGCCACTTGCTCACAACAATTGTAACAACCAACAAGCCGTATACATTGAGGCAAAGAGAAAAATTTTCAGCTTGTATCTTGGAATCAGTAGATTAAGTCGATCTTTTTCCATTGCATGTGTATAAGCAGTCATCATTCTCTCATATGTGTTGGATATTTAACTCCTGTTCTCTTCCGACTGACTTTGACTTGTATAAAACATAATTTCAATGTCATTAGCTAACATCAGATTATTCCATCCCTATAGTATGGTAATCTTTAAATAAAACAGGCTACTGGAATAATATCATGGTAACAAACCTGCTAATACATACACTCCAAAGAAATGGCCTATACTTTCATTTACTCATTCAGGATGCTCCAAGAGGTGGTAATGCAAGGATGAGAAAGAAGTGTCTTCCAGGGACCTGCGTTAGGCAGAAAATGGCTCTGACATACGGCAGTAAAGATTATGCTGGGGAGCCAAGGGTATTTTTAGCATTTCTTCTTTGATGATTCAGAGAGGCTTGGTTGGCATATAATTGAATCCCATCAGCACATAATCTACCAGTGAGAATAGTTGCATGCCTGTATTCAAATCATCAGCTTTCCAACTTCTTCGCCAGATAATCTCCTCAGTGTGGTTGAACTAAGCAGTAACTTTTCAAATATCAAAGGTTAATTAAGCTTTCCACAAGTTCATGTGTGGTTGTTTTGATAGCAACCTTTGGAAATATTACCACATAATCTTACACATTTTCATATCAATGTGTTTTATAGTAGGATCAGCATTTGATTTCAGTATTTATTGCAGCGGAATATGGATTTTATTACACTGTAAGACTTCATATCTAAAAAGGTAAAAAAAAAAAGAGAAGAAAATATTTTTTAGTTAAAAATACTTTGTTTAGTTCAGCTCTGTACAATGAAGTTTCCTCTCTACTGTACTTTGTACTCGAGGCCTGATTAGAAATGCTCAAGTCAAGAAATTGCATGTATCTCAATTCTGTGCTAATCTGGATGGAAAATACAGGAGTGGTGATTTCTCAAACAGTGTTCTCAGTCCCTTTCGGAGCAAAGGCTAGAGGCCTGCTTTCTGGACAGGAGCTGCTGTCACTGTCACCAAGGATGGTGGAACCAAGTGACAACAGTTCTCCATCAAATAGATGTTCAGTCTTCACTAGGTCTGGCTGAAGGATCACTTTACAAAGCTGGTGTAAAGTCTTTTTGTTCTGTGCATTTTGTTTAACCATACATTTCATAGCTGAAGCTCTGTCTAAGTTTGGTGTACATATTTACTAATTTTCATGTAATTTTCTGATTTTGATACTTCTTTGATAGTAAGAAAGCAGACAGATTACTTCACATAAAATCCACTTCAAAGTAAGATGTTTAAAAAAGCTGCACTTCTAATTACAATTCTTATTTTGTAGTATACTGAAATTAAAAATATTTAAGGGTTGGACTAGATGATCTTTTGTAGTCCCTTCCAACCCAGGCTGTTCTACAGTTCTATGATTTAACATTTCTGTAGAAATGTAGACACCCCACACCTTAAATATTAAGTAACCAGAAAATCTGCTTGGCTGCTTTTTTTTTCTTGGATTTTTTGGGTTTTGGGGGTTTTTTGGTAAAATGATTGCATCAGCTACACTTTATTCACTGTATTTACAATAAGATAAATGCAAAACATGTTTGTGTCTAAGTAGAAGACTCATTGTCCTGGTTTGGCTAAAACAGGG